>NC_061525.1:1800000-2002500 GCF_022379125.1 Scophthalmus maximus
AGTAGGCCTGTGGTTTTATGAAACTGAAATCTTCATTGCGCTGTAAATGTAAAAACCTTAGTAGCCATGGTGCAGGCTCCAGCACACACATTTCATCATCTGTATTGGAACTATGTTAAATGACATTTGTCCCTAAAATGTAAATATTAAGCAATGAATAGTTTTTAAATAGATAGATTATTTATTACATAAGGGTGATTAACGCTGGTTTGAGGGGCCCCCCTTTGATTTTTTTTTGGATCATTAGTCACTCTCAATAAATAGCTTTCCATCCTGCATTAGTCCATTTTAAAATTATGTGCACCAACGAGGAGAGCCATCATCACATCCATATATTGTCTAGACTGGTCCTCACTGGTTGCTGCCTGAAATTGCAAGTTTCATTTTGTGCACACGAATATGGATATATATAAACGCATGATACCTCATCCTCTCACAATATTGACTGACTTCCTTTAACATGAGGGGGAGGCGGGGCCTTGCATAATTTGCGAGGCGAGTCTGGTCTTATAATCATTTGGTGCCCCAGGGGCCAAGGGAACTCCCCCGATTCTATATCTGGATAATCCGGGTTCGGTGGCCATCAGAACCATTGGGAAAGTGTTCAACGCCTATTGATTGAATTTTTTAAGATTTTAAATATCATGCATTGATGTTTTATTTGAATAAAAATGACTTTGCTTTGATGCTTTGTATTTAGGTTCAGTTCAACCTGCTAATTAGTGCCTTAATCACAATTTCCCTGGAGATCATTTTAAATACACTTAGTTTCTCCACACATATTTTATCACATTTGCTTAATTAAGGAAATTGATAATCCTATTTTTGAACCATGTATACCATCTGTTGATGTTTAATTGTATCCCTGTATATGATGTATCATTTTTATACACAACAGCACAAGTCTAATTGGAGGTCACAGTCTTTTACTCTGATTAGCAGAGAGGTTTGATGTTATTGCCCTATTGATGCCTTGCTATGGTCAGAAGGACATCCACACCTTCAGGGCTGCTGTCCTGGAGACTGGACGCTTGTGCGTTGAGGTGGGGTCCAAATTAACTGAGAGCTCGATGCATATAGATTTCTGTTTGCAATGTATTTTATTGTCTACTCTTTTAGGTGCATGGTGTTTCAAGATTGATACCTGTCCCGGTCCTTATCTTTATTAATGTTAGTGTGTTGATCAAGTTAACAAAAGGGAGGAACTGTTGAGGCATTTCTGTCGTCTCCTGGGAAACTGTCTGAAGACTTTTCTCATGCACCAAGCAAAATCATCTTACCTATGGCAGTCAGTGGGTAGAAGGCTGTCTCAGGGTGTCAATAGTTGCGGTGAGATGACGACATTTCTCTGACAAAGCTAAATACAACTACAGAGAGCGGAGATAGCCAGACTGTCATGGGAGGTGACATACTGTGAACCTGTAGCGAACCAGATATCTCCTCAAAATTGAGCAATAAATGCTTCTGCTTAAGACATCCACAGTTTCTGTCTTCCTGAATCAGCATCCACCCCATCAATTATTCCATTTCATTCTCGACTCTTGGTTTGATCCCCAGTCACCAAGGGGAGGCTGAAACGACTTGGCCTCCCTTTGCGAAAAAACAAACACCAATCAGGATTAAATTCATTGCTGTTTTCAGGTAGAATTCTGTATCTCTAACACAGTAAAAAAGGTCCAAAGGAAGCTAGGCTACTCTGACCTTTTGACCAATCACAGAACGATAACTACATTGTATGTGCTAGTTACATGATATGTTGTGTAGCCTGCTTACATAACGCCAATAATGGAGGACCAGGAGGATATACTACAATATCTACATGCTACGGAATTTGATAGGCCAATGCCATTTTACATTAGAATCACTCCACTGGAAGCAAACAGCAGTGGAAAAGGTAGGGTATCATCTCAAAATGATGAGTAGCCTTTGTGCTAGCTAATAGAAGCGGATTTATGGATCAAAACACAATCGTATGTATCAAGGGCCTGGAACAGAAATGGCTAAATGGAGCACAGGCCCTGTAAATGCTGTTGATTGGCCTTGTGCTTTTCCTCGTATGACATTTGAAAAATCAAGAAAACTGATAACTATGAAGAAGAGAAGTATATTTAACACTATGTAAGATTTGTATGTGGCATACCCTCAATCCTCAGTATATAATAATAATAATAATAATAAGAAGAAGAATAAGAAGAAGAAGAATAACACATTGGTCAGATAACATGCATAGTATACCATGCCTGTTACCATCCATTCCTTGCTGAATTGTAAGAATTAGAAATTCTTCTTAGGCAATTATTGCCTTTCAAGTGCAAACTATTTGTCTGCATCTTTCATCTCCATCACACTTGATGTGGAATGTGAGTGTTGTGTATCAGCGTAGCAGGTAGCATGTGTTGAACACGTTTAGGTTGTTTGGGTGGCTGCAGGTCAGCTCACCACCAACAGACCGCTCACTGCAGTCTAGTGCTGTGCCCAGCGAAGCGTTAGCAACAGTAGTGGGGTCATCACTAGTCCAGCTCTGTCAGGGTTGATGAACATCAAGCTCTGCACCTCAGCTCCCCTCCTCTCTTACCACACAATTTCTTGAGGAGCCCTCTCCTCCAGGAGGCTCCCAACTAGAGGCAATGGTTGAAGAGGGCACAGGGAGCCAAGCTCAGGTTGAACAGGTGAAATATAGAGAAGAACTGGAAAGGGGACTGGACTTTGTAAACCAAGATTTTACAAATACCAATTTCCAAATTTCGATCCCTAAAAACTCTCAGTAGAACCCTAGCATTTAAATAAAATTATCATAACAGGAATTCCCAACTTTACCCTTGTCTGCACACCACACAGGGTAGTATGAGCACAGAGGAAAAGGGGGGGAACTGTGGTTATATTACTCTTTAATACATATTCTGTAATGCACATAATTAGTACCGAATGGGAGTTCCCTCACTCCACTTTGAGGAGCACTGACCTTCTACACACCTCATGGTCTGGGCGTCATCTTGGCTTTGGTTGGCCTCTAACTTGCTCTGTTCTCATTACTCGCCCTTATCACTGGCCAGGCACTCAACTCGACCTGACAGCAGGCCCCGCCACTGATCTGAGAGGCTATGGACCTAATGAGCCCGCCCATTGATGGGATGGCTTCAGACAAGTTATCCCCATGTCCCCCTGGGGAGTGCTGCCACAGTCACACTCTTCACCTCCCTCTGCCTCTTCTCTCTTTCCCTCCATTCTTTGCAATGCACTCCATCCACTTTCTTGCCTCATGATTTTTCTGGTTATTTGTATTTCTCATCAGCTGCATCAACTGTTTCACAGTTATATATATATATATATATATATATATATATATATATATATATATACATACATACATATACATATACATACACTGTATTACAGCAGTGATTTTCTTTTTGTAGTTTAGTGCATGATTCTTAGTCTGGATAATGGTCACCAGATGTATTGGAGAGTTGTGGGAATGTCGCAATTCATTCCAATCAATCATTCCTATTCTTCAAATTTTTTACTCACCAGTTTAACTGCTAAAGTCTGGGAACATGACAACAGTTCTCAGCGCTGTTGCCATGTCCCCAGTCCATGGAGTCAGCACTTGGGTCAGACACATTATTCATTTTCATATTCATTCAGATTACTAAGGGCCGCATTGTGTAGATGGCACCACCATGAAACGGCTGACGTGTTCTCAGATTTTAGCCATCAAACTGGTGAGTACAACGTTTGGAATGATGACAAAATATAAAGTATAGGTACTCACATGCCCAAAAGGGTCTAGGTGATTATTTGTTAGCTTGAGTTTCTGAAATGATACCAACTGCCTCATCCAGTGAGATCCTGTGGCAGGGGAATCTGGGTGCACATAAAGTCTCCCCGGCATTGCAGGTTCTGCCTTTCCAGCCACCATCCTGAAAAACAGATTGACAGACATGCAGCACATTGAGACGGAGAAAGAAGCAACACGTCCCACAGTATTTTGTATTTGTTCCTGCTCACTGCTTCACAGAGCCAGCAGCTTTCAGTGTTTTAATGAATATGTTTGTCTTCTTTACCATAACTTTGGTTTATACAGGAATAGGAAGCTACTGCCTCTCAACCCTCACAGTATTAAATCTCTTAGACTGCAAGACGGTGTCCTCTGCTAGAACATCGATACTAATCATGCCTCTCCAAGGTGTTGCTGAGGAACACCAGAAGCAGAACCGACTGCAGGCCACGCCACAAGATCAGACACAAGTACAAATTACATCTTTCTTTTTTAGAGTTTGGGATGTCAGCTTTTTCCTGGCATGGAGGACTCCATTGTCACAACCTCCACATACTGTAACTTTTACAGTTACAAGAAAATGCAAAGAAAATGCAAAAGTCAATTGTCCCCAGAATAAACAATCAACCATAAGATCAGGTAGCAAACCAAGTATGTAATATAGATCAAGCAAAGAGATTAAATAAATAACAGAACGTAATGAGCGTGTGTATGCTTTAGCATGTGAGTGTGTAAGTGAGTATGAGTATGCCCAGATGTTATCTTTAACTATAATTGATTTTTCTTTTGTGATTACATGTGGATTTCAGATGATTTCAGTAAATGCTATGAATCTTTGGTTAATAGAGCAAATTAGGGTTATCTGAAGAACCAAGTGGAACTTTTACCCAATATATAGAAATGACTGAAGCAACATAAAACAATAACTCTACCCTCTATCTCATGGAAACAAGAAAGGAGCAGAACATGTTGGGGGTGTCATGGTTGGGCCCTATCTCGTGACCTGTGGGTTTACAAACTATGGGCCAGGCCAGGGGGGCCCAAGGCCAAAGAATTGCAGCAGGGTATAAACTGAAATAATTAAGTTCTTATAACCAGATTTTGTCATGATCCCTCTACAACAGAGTGCCACACCATAATGCAGAACTTATCTCAGTTTATATTTCATTTAAGTAAAGTACATTTCCTAATACATTTGTAATTAATTTAATCACAAACAATTTGTTACACATTGAACTGACCCAATAATATATGCTATATCAGAAAAACCCCTGAGTGAGGGACCAGGTGTCTTTTATTACTTATAGATTGGTAATATAACTAGACCCAAACTGTATCTCAAAGGGTTTAGAGCAACCCTTAGCCAGATTCACTTCTGACTTCATAAACTTACCACTTGTTATCACAGAACTTGTAGCGATGGTCATCAGCTGGGACGATGTCAATTAGAAGTATGTATTTGGTTTTGGGGTTCATCCCAGTCACTTTGACCTTGTAGCTTGGAAACATCCTCCTGTTGAAGGATTGTACAGGGAAGTTGTTATAAATTCCCTCTGACCTCAGCCATACAATCAGTACATCTTTCCTCAAAGGAGATTCACATGTTTGTCACTGAGTTTGACATCAATAAGCCTTATGTACAGTCCAGAAAACATAACTTCTTTCTCTCAAACAGAAATCACCTGCTCTAAAGATTTGATCTAAACGTGTATTTCAACACGATGGTCAGCTACTGTTGAACTGTCTTTTCATTTGCGACCAATTTTATATAGAAAGGTCTGCACAGATGCAGATGAAGATCCAGTTAGCTCATCTTCCTCAGCTCACTGATGTTTTTAAGGGACTGATACGAGTTAGGGTTCAATAGAGATCATGGAAGTGAGAGAAGGTGCCTTCTCTGAAACCTGAAATACCCTTTACCTGCACATTAATTTGATTCTGCACAGATTATCCAACTACGCACATTACAGAATGGAACCCACTTGCCAAAACTCTTCTTGATGTTGAAATTATTGTCAAGAGCTTCAAATTTCTCGCCTGGTAATGATTGGTCTCCCTGCAGGCATTGATTTGGGAGAGGACTGAAATCCTCTCATACTTGTGATACTGAGACCCCATAAAATGTATGGGAACACACTCTAGCTTTAATCTTTTAAATGCCCTGAGACAAAAGGAGGAATATGCTAATAGAGCAGTCAAGGCCATAAAACACATGAAGGGAGCTACCTTTCCTGACCTCATCTGGAAAACCAAAAAGTTTTTCATCCCATCTGCACAAAGTGGAAATTTCGCAAAGGGCTCTGCGCCTCCTTATAAAGCCTTAAGTGGTTTTTAATGGCACCCCGGGTCGGACAACAGTTAAGACAGCCGACAGCATTGCTCAAGAGGCTAAAGTGTAAAAAGCCTGCAGTTCATCTGTAGATGCTGCCCACTGCAACATGTTAAAACACTGGAGCACACTCTTATGTAAGCCTTGCTGGCTTTTTTGGACATAACATCAACATAAGAGAGAGAGAGAAAGAGAGAGAGAGAGAGGTTGGATAGGGATTGAGGGCAGGTAATTCAAATCTCTCTCTTAGGCTCCAATTCCAATCATTAGGAGAGATAAGTCCTGGTATCATCTTCACTGAAACATGGGTAAATCCAACAGGAACATTCAAAGCAGCCCTCTGCTCATCTCAGGCTCCACTAACATGATGCAGACAGAGCAGATGGAGGCAAATGTGGCCCTCAGATTTGTATACTATGACTGTAACTACTAGTGAAGGGCTCTGCTGCTGCTGCTGGGTCTTCAAATTGTGTCTGTCCCGCCATAAAGATGAAACTGAATCTCTGACATGAATGGATGTTGTTGAGTCATAATATGTTGTGGTTCCGTAGAGATACTAGCTTAGCTTGTCTCCAAAATTCACATATGCTCTTAAAGGGATAGTTCAGTTATTTTGAAGTGGAGTTGTATGAGGTACTTATGCCTAGTTAATATGTTACCTTATGGAGATGGTGAACAGCGCTATCATTTTACGGAGTTTGGAGGAGAAGTTGAAGTAGCGAAAGTCAGAGTCCCACTTTTGCAGAGTGGACCACCAAAAAACTTTTTTGCCACATTTTGAAATAGCCGTTCAATTGTACGCTAAATAATGTATTTTTTCTCTGCTTTAGTTTGCCGCCAGACAGACGTTTATTTTTGCACTTTTTTCCAAGCGTACTTCGGCCATGTATTACTACACCAACTCGCGCCGGTGCAGAGAAGCAGTGTACGGCTAGTCTTCGTTGCTTCATAATCGCTCATTTTTGTTTTCTTGTGTCTCTTGAATCAGCTGCGGTAGTCCAACAGCTGATTCGCGGAGTGATACGCTGAATCTCTTCACCGGCGCGAGTTGGTGTAGTAATATATGGCCGAAGTACAAAAATTTAAATGGCTGTCTGGCAGCAGATTAAAGCAGTGAAAAAAGACATTATTTTGCGTACAATTGAACTGAGATTTTTTTTTTGGGGAAGCATTTTAAAAAATGACGTTTTTCGGTGGTCACCTATGCATAAGTATCTCATACAACTCCACTTCAAAATCACTGAACTATCCCTTTAAAGGGCCCATATTATGCCCCCTTTTACAAAAGTTACATTGATTTTCAGGTGTGTGCACATGTCTTTGCAATTCCATGTCAAAACACCTCAAGGATCAAGCCACACAGCACCCTCCTCTTTCTGTATAAACAGCCCTGTGAGACTATGGTCGATTCCAGCGCTTTCCTGCTCACATCTCGCCCCCCTCCCTTCGTGTACCGCAAAGCCCCGCCTCGCTCCGCCTCGCTCCGCCTCGCTCCGCCTCGCTCCTCCCCGGGTCTGCTGCGCAACTACGGCGTTGCGCTACCATGACAGTCGCACGTGACAAGGCACAAACACGACATAGAGACCCGGGAGGCACAGCGAACACGTTCTCCATAATTACACACAGAGCACAAGGGGCTGGGCGATAGAACGATAACGATATGTATCGTGATAGACACGTTATCAATAGAAAATGCGTTCGATAGAACGTTTTGATAATTGTTTTGTCCTCGTTGGAAGAAACCGGAGCAAAGAGTCTAGCTACGCCGGCCAGCCGCGAGTCTAGCTACGCAGGCCGGCTGCGAGTCTAGCTTGGCCATGCCCGCGGTCGTCGTTCACTTGCGGGGAGAAAATTATGGCGTAGATGCGATCTGTTTTTCCTCACTTCAAGGGGGGAGGTGCTGCTCAGGTTGGGGGGCATGGTTGCCCCAGTAGCAGGAGTCAACTTACGTCACTTGACGCCCGGCCTGTGAATGGCTCGTTTACAAACCGTCTGCACGGCCAACCCAAACCACTAATCAACGACTCATTGTTTTCTTTTCATTCTCCGTGGGCTGGCATATACGTGGAGGCAGGCTGAAAAGGTGCCTGGAGCATAATATGGGCCCTTTAAGGTCTCACCATGCATAAAAAAAATGGAGAGGGAGGACAAACAATGAATGATTCAAGTGGGGAATATGACTGCAGTGACAAAAAAACACAGAGAAACAATTCTGCACACCAGTTTCAGAATATAGTTGAGGGGTTGGGGGATCGATTCAGTCAATGGTGAGTGTGATTTAAATTTGAACCGATACATCTTAACTCTTCATAAGCCACAGGTTTGTTTATTTTGATGTTCCAGATGAGAGTATTTGCTACGGTTATGTTAGGGCAAGTAGTAGTTATAGTTAAGGTCAGATAAAGTCTCCAGGAAATTAATAGATGTCATTTTATTCTGAAGTCATGGAGACGTGACTGTGTGGTCAGGGGATATTAAAGAAAATAAATCATGAAGCACAGTGGGCCTTTGTAGAACTGTTAAGCTATTTCTGAAGGTGTTAAAGTAACATTTATAGAATGATTACGGACTTTAATGAAACAGTTTTGAGAATTTGAACTTAACCACCTCATTTGCAGGAATATTTTAAACTGAATGTAACTATATTGCTTGATATTTTCACTTCCTACCTTGCCCCCAATCAGGCGAACACACAGGAGATCATACTCAATAATGTGAACTCTTTAATGCGAATACAATAACATATCTGAATTAAATCCAGCTTTCAGTACCATGGTTAGCACCACTCAGACAGCTATGCCAACATAAACTTAAGGAGGCTGTTGAACACGTGCAAGCACTTTTGTTGTTGTTGCATGTGACTTAGATTTTCTTTTTGTATTTTATGTATTTTATATGAAGGGAGGGGTTAGATTTTTTCAGCACCTGGCATTAAAAGTAAAACTGACATTAAAGCGGCAGTAAGCAAGTTTGGAGAAAGCTTTTATCTCTATTAGTTATTGTTGATGATTTGACTGCAATGGCCAGGTCGTGAACCAGCAGCCTCGGGTAGGGGAGGCAGAAGCACTAACCACAAGCCAAAACCCCTGAATTGTTGCTTCAGTCGTTATTGCAGTCCGCACAATTTTTTTGTTTTGTTTTCAATTTAGAGAGGCAGGGCTGTGCCGAAAAACCAGGGTATCAACACACCGTACCAAACAGCTAGCAGACGGTGAGTACATATTGGCTGGTTTAAAAATAGCTTACTGCCTCTTTAAGTGTCCTGGTAAGTGTCTGAGCCTTGGCATTGAGTCTACAAGTCTCAGAATTGAAGGACACCATTCTGACAAAACTGCTACCTAAAGTAACTAAACCCTGATGTTTATGTTTAGTCTCTCAAAATGGATGAAGACACAAATTTTCCTGGACCTCTTTCCCCCCACAGGATTATCTTAATAGCGAAAACTATAAAAAAAAAATTATAAAATAGTACCATGAGAATTTACAGTTCCATGAAACATATTGTTTTCACTTTGTTGCCTTGCAACTTATCCCTCTTAAAAAAAAAAAAAATAGCACCAGAGCTAGTCCACATAAAAAGACACTGTAACTCTCAAACTGTTGTTCAACTGTTCCCAGACATTTAAGTATATGCACATTATTGCATAGATGTATTTGGGCAAAAGTAAACTACACATCATGCATGTTGTCAAGTGACTGCTGTGTTCTCTGCAGTTTTTTTTGCTAAATCTGTTTAACAAGGTTGCAGCTATTATGCTAAGTAGAGAGAGCTTTATGTAGGCGAGGAGTAAGCATTAAACTACACCTACATTTCAGACTGAATAATGCAGACTCCAAAAGTAATCCTTTAAGAATGTCACTGTACTGTGATAACATATATTTAAAGTTACCAGCAAGTGTTCAAATAAACACAACTACATTTACATTTTGGGAGTGAATAATGCAGACTTACTACATTTATGTTATCTCTGGATTTTAAGGATGGAATTGTATTCTGATTGCCATTAAATTGTGTAATGAACACACACACATATATATATATATATACAAGTATGAATATGTATGTACACACACACACGCACACACACGCACACACACACACACACACACACACACACAGATTTAGTAGTGTGACTAAGTGAGTGTAAGAGGAGTATGGCAAGGCTTTTGAACGAGGAGCATGAGAAATTGAAGGTGGAGAGCGTATGTATGACATCAGTGTCAGTGTGTGTGTGTGTGTGTGTGTGTGTGTGTGTGTGTGTTTCTGTGCCAGCTGTTTCTTTTAACATTCCCACATGTTTTGGCCTTCCAGTGATCCATTCCCTCTCTGGGAATCTCCAGTACCACAGTGAGATCAAAAGGAGTGTGTGTGTGTGTGTTTGGCGAGGGGGGGGGGGTGATGAAGCGCTACAACCTAGCAGACTCAGCCTGCGGTGGGCGCCGGATTCCTCTTATCAACCCTCCATTGCTCTCTTGACGGGCTGTGTACAATGAGGGAGAGTGAGGGAAGAGCTGCGCTGGGTGCTTTGAAAAGGGAGGATTATGCCTGGACAATGACACTCACAATAACAAGTCTGCTGGGCTCAGCTAGGTGCTGCATGGGAGTGGACGGAGCTTGTTTCATATCAGAGTGTTGGGAACATGTGGGATCCCCTCGGTGACAGCCTGGTTGTTTTGTATCTGTGTCTCCTCCTGTACCACCTCCACACTGAGCCTCCTCACGTGTCACAGCAGTGGGTCCCAAAACTTTTAAACACCAGGGCAACATTTTTTTTTTTCACTTTTGCTCTAACATTTCCATATGAAGAGCTCAGTGTATAATATTGTTTCATAACCCTACTTATACTGTGTACTGTTATGTGATTCCAGGTGTATATAGGTTTACTCCAATAATATAACATTTATAGCAAGTTTTGGCTGGGATTTTCACATACCTTTATATATATTATACATTTTTATCTTTGAAAACAAATGTTATATTAATGCCACTTTGTTGAAACTTCGAGATTCGTAGAATTGATACATGGAAATGCACACAATTCACTTTCCTCTCTGGGAACCAATGTGAGTACACACTCTTAACAACCAGTCTTGCAAACACGACTGCATCCCCCAGTGGTGCTATAAGAGCTTAGTTTATAAAGTAGAATAATTATTAATGGGGTATTGTTAGTTTTATTGATTTGCTGGGACTACATTTTTAATTGTACAACATTTTTGTACAATTATTTTGTTTTTAACAGTTGTTCAAATTCTTTTCATCAACAGTTTATTACAGAACGAACAGCTCATTTTAAATTCACAAAATACTAAGTTCTCAGATACACATCCCACATGCACATGACTGAAAACATCCCAAAATAATGTTAGCTGTGACTGTCTGCAGCTCAAACTGACAGTCATTTATCATGTTATGTTTACAGTGACTCACACAGCACTTAACATTTTGACATAGCTCCCTCTCACAGGCTCTCTGCTCCCTGCAGGTCCACACTGCCACTTCAGCCTGGCCTCTCTGTTTCCACTGTTTCCCCTTGATCTTTGACCTTATTCTGTTGGCTATGTTCAATTGTTTGGCCTAATTACCTGGACACTTAATGTGACACCTTCATCGAGCAAGCTACAGCTGCACAGTGGAGTGTGCAGGACGACTGAACAATTGATGAGAAAGCTGTTAAACACCTCCTCATTTTTACTGTTACTTAAATCTGGATTCTGACATGTCACAAAAATGTATTTTGTGACTTGGAATCTCCGCCACGTCACAAAATGAATTATGACTACTCCAAAATTATTCACGAGAAAATGAGGTTTACTGTTTTTCTGTAAAACACCAGATTATGTTTCTTCTTTGAGAAGGAATAAAACAACAACTTGGTTCAACTCTGTAAAATTCTGAAGACTAATCCAAACTCTGGTGAGAGGCTGTAAATAGAATGTGCCCCATTTGAAAGTAGAGCTAACCTGCTTATTTGTAACTATATCTGTAATATTTGCTGCAAATATCCTTGTTTGAAGCAGAATGTTAGAAAAACACTTCTCACTAACCTGTATGCTAATACATGAAACTAAGTTGTTTTTCAAAAGTTACGGATAGAGAAATCAGTGGGCAGGGAAGCCCCAAAGCCTACTACAGGCTGCTCCTACTTTATTGGTGCTAATGGAATCAGATATATTCTACATACAGGGCATGACAAATTTTAACCAAATCAAAATGCAGTCAGGCTTAACAAGTTCTTTGTCCAGAGAATCCTGGAATCAATAACAGTGGTTGACCTGAATATGAATGAGATTTTTATTTTTGTCATCTTCAGTGTTTCAGATATATTTTTTTATGTTACCTGACTTCTCAGAGATGATCTAACAGATTTACAAAAATAGCAAATGAGTGCTTTGGTTTATTTTACACCAGCATGAACTTAATTCCACTGTAAACGTTTCAGTCTGAACTTGTTTTCCTACATTAAGTGTAGGAAAACTAATTAATCTGTGTAAATTGGCTAGATTTTTTTTAAATGTATATAATGATGTCTTATAATGATGTTCTGAGATGAAAATGTCATTTCACTTTGATTGTGATCTCAGAATAGCATCCCTTTCTCACAGAAATTATGTTCCATATAATGAATTTTTCTTGCCTGAATGAATGATGTGGTATAAATATTAGGGGAAGCAGCATCACCAGAAGGTAAATGGCAGGTTTACAAAGAGCACAACTGTCACACCAGAGAGTGGAGTTCACATCCAGACTCTCAAATGTTGTTATGGCAACACGGGCACTGTGGTTAAAGCTGCAGCCGGTAGGATTTGCAAAAATAACTTTTTTTTCATATTTGCTGAAACTGTCACTATATCCTGGTAGTAATATGTGAGACAGATCATATGTGACAGAATCTAGTTAGCTGCTCAGCGCTGCTCAGTACTGTGCACAGACTCACTCGCTCGGTCAAGACCAAGCACAGGTCTCAGCAAAGAGGAGCTAGCTGCATTTTCAAACTAATTCCGCTTGGAGATGAAAACACCGTGGCAGAGAAACGCCAAGCGTCGAAAAAAAACGCCCACCTCCTTTGCCAGAATCTGCATATATGAAAAAGACCACAAGCAAAAACAAGCTAAAAAAAAGAAAGCAGCACGAGCAGAGAGAAAACCTGTGTAAAAATCGGAGCGGCAGGTCCACAGATGAGGGAGCTGCGAGAACTAAAGGGTTCACAGATGATGCGTTGTGCTTGATCGGTAATTATCCCTGTTTCATTTATCTTTTATTTTCCATTTTATTGTAGCACTCTGTAACCACACCGTATGCTACTGTGGTGTTGTGAGCAGACTGCTAGTTGCTAGGTTTACAGTCCTATGGCTATTGGTTAGCGGTGTTTATGGCATAGTGGCTGGAAATTCGATTCGAGTGTCCAAGCACTCGAATCGGTTTTGAGCGTTTTCTAGACATGTGTGCCAGTGTGCTCTCGTGGCAAAATGCTCTGCCATCAGTGTCTTACTGTTTAGTTAGCATCACTAATTATCACCAAACATAGCATTCCATGCTATGCTGAATGCTAAGTATGTGCTGATATTCCCAGCTGTGGCTACAGTCACGTTCAGGAAGGACTACTTAATTTGCAGATGCACTCATCACTTCATTACTGTAGAGCAGACTGTCAAATTATTTCTTTTTATACTGAATGTGTAATATCCTGTGTGTCTGTCAATACAGAGCAGCGTTTTAAGACATAGGTGAAGTTCCCGTGTGTTGTTAACACACTGTTGAGAAAGTGTAAAGGTTTTTTCTCGAAGCAAGACTCCACTTTGGCCATGGGGAAAAGTAAAATGCACATGCCCTGCGTTGAAACCAAACAGTTAAGGCGAACAGCACATAATTACACATTTTTTTACACAAGTCCACACTCCTCTCAATCTTACTGGCTGCAGCTTTAAGAGATATTAATGTTCCTCACAGGATGAAAAAGCCTTGGTGATCCAGGTCAAAGTTTTAATGTGTGAAAACACACTCACTAGAAACTAATGCCATCAACCTCAGTTGTTTAGTGCTTTTGAGAAAAAAACCCTAACATGCTCAACTAAGATGGTTAACGTTACAGCAGCTATATATTAGCATGTTCTTATTGTCACAGTGCTAGCATTAGCATTTAGTACTGCTGCGCCTTATTCCACTCTTATAGTGGCTGTTGTATGAGGCCTGGCAGATTATGGCTCAGATATTTGACTCCCTTCTCAGGTAAAACTCAACTTCAACAGCTATTGTTTGTTGTCATCTTGCATTTAGTTTTTAACATTTTAAAATTGTCCATGTGCTCACACACTTTATTTTTTGTCTAGGCTGTAATCTTCCTATTCAGTTTTCCCCCCCTATTATTATATTTGTGTTGGTTTGTGATATTATCAAACTCTGGGACCCAGATGAATTCTGGGAGCTCATTTAATTTGCTCTGCCAGACTATGGTCTAGATCCCCTCCATTGGCAGTAAACTTGCCCCGTCCAATCACAACCGATTATCTGATAATGGGCAGGGTTTATACTGTGACACGCGGAGAGAAGCGAACTTTGTAAACAACCAAGGCTGCGGCTGAAGAACGAGCATTTGACTTAAAGTACCCTATATTTTCACAAAAACGACAACACTGGTTCACAGACATTGTGGAATCATCGTCACGGGCATTTCCTATCTGCTCTAGTCTGTTTACATTTTCTCTTCGCTCAACTGTCATCACGATTTGTTGCTCTCACTCATTGAAGTGTCCAGGTGCATTTTTGTGTGGGTCCGTTGGTAACGCCTCTTGGAAATCGTAAATGAACCAAGAGGTCCCAGAATAATATGGATTTGATTATTAGTCTGACTACGCCAGGCTATCAAATGAATGATTAACTCTCCTAAATAATTTGGCGCCTTTTTAGTGATTCATGTTCTACGATTTATTTAATGACGATTGATGATTACAGAACAAACCTTCCACTATTGTCCTGGGTGACATCATAAATTTGACAGAATTACATGCATAAAAAGAACATGCTCCTATTCAACTTTACGAAATATCCTGTTAACAAGGTGAGGGGCTCCACTTGCCCTACTCTTTACCTACATG
The DNA here is from genome assembly GCF_022379125.1 of Scophthalmus maximus. NCBI lineage: Eukaryota > Metazoa > Chordata > Actinopteri > Pleuronectiformes > Scophthalmidae > Scophthalmus > Scophthalmus maximus. The sequence goes on from NC_061525.1 coordinate 1,815,204, forward strand.
AATAATTCAGTGTGGTTTGATTTTTAATTTATAGTGAGTAGGTTGTTGATCCTGAAGGACAGAGACAGTTTTTGTGTGACCTTCAGCGGGTCTGATGTGACTGACTGGTGAAGCCGTACAGGTTCCCAGCACAGCTGCATGGATAAACCACTGCACAGCCCTTCAAAGGGCTTTAAGGATTGAGAGCCCACTTTATCAGCTGGACAAGGGAAAGCCCATCTCTCACAGTTATGCAGCATTAAAGAAAAAAATGTGGTGACCTTTTGCATTTTTACTGGAAAAAAAGAAGTATGAGGAAAGAGAGGCGGAGGTTGATTTGAGAGTGTACTCATTCTCTGGTTAATGTCCAAAGGCCTTGCTATCTAATCCTCAGGTCGCATTAAATCCAACAAGCCAAGCAATCATTTGTGTTTTCAATTATGTTGTCACTACTGTAGGAACGTCCTGTCTCTTCCTGAAAGACAAACTTATAACTGTGAAAAACAGTTATAAGAAAAACAATTTTTCGTGTTTACATTTTCTGCTGCTCTACTGCATTTGACTGACATAATTAGTCAATTTACATATTAGGATTCAACACATGTCTATACATTAAACTACCCAACCATACTTCCAATGTTAATCCAATGATATAGATAATGTAAAGATTTGAATAATAGGACACACATGTGCATAGTGCAAGTGTTTGAATACATTTTGTTGTTCATAGTCTTTGTTAGAAAAACTTTTGAATACAGGTTTATACTTGTCACAGATTATTTGATGTTGCAAATTTTACTTAAAGTGGAAATTTCAAAGAATTGTGTCCTGATTGATTTGGCGACACCTGAAATTTGCTCAAAGTAACAGCCAATGTAGTTTAATACAACAGGTCACAGAATTCTTGGGGCAGGAAAACAAACTACCAAAGGGTTCAGGCAATAATCAACTTCCTTTAAAATCATTCTGTTATCTGCTGTTATGCTGCACACATCATGAGTGTGTGAACAGCAAGGCGCATAGAGAGGAGCTGGTTACCATGGCTGAGAAGTTTCAGGTGAGCAGCTTGAGGCTGCTCCTAACGCATCCATTACTGCCTGATTTCACACTGATCTGCTCTTTTAGGGGAAAAAATGACTGTTTTGACATCCAGCAGACCGTGAGGAAATATTTGCAGAATTTTGCTGAATGTGTATTGGATTACTAACTGCCCCTTTAACAGACATTTATTCAAATGAAAATCTTTGAAATGGCCACCTTAAGCTCAAGGACTGAATTCCTATCCCACCACTAATAATCAAGGTCATTTCTAATAATGTCTTTAAGAGGTGCTTCTATAGAAGTGATGATAAACACATTTATTTTATGGCTTTTCTAATTACATGCAAATATTACTTTTTAAAGGTGGATTAGAAACATAACACTTTAAATTAAAATTAGGAGCAAGGTGAGAAATGTTGAATCTAAAATATTGATTTTCCCATCTTTCGGTCTGGACTGCACTCTTATGTTACTGCTGGTGTGCTGCTTTACTAACCTGCCTGCTTTAGTAATGATCATCTCTGTCCCGGCCTCGTGGAACTTCTTCCACAGGTCCCTCTCATGAAGGACGACCTTAATATTCTCAATGTTCTGAGAGAGAGGGAGAGATAGAGAGTGTGGACATCACTGTGAGACTCAACACGAACCAAACCATCTAAGCACCACAACCTTTTAAAAGGATAATGTAAAAAAACCCGCATATACACTCAGCACTTTATAAAATCATCTGCTGTTTATGTCATTGAAAATCCACATTTTATTGGCATGAAGTATTTATTTTGGGGGTGATGTTTTCCAATGATGTTTTGGATGTTCAAAAATCTATCAAAGAAGAACTGTTTTGTTCCTCTGCTGAGCCTTGCTCACAAAGAACAATTAAAGAATTCCAATCAACAGTCGTTCCACTGAACACAGTTCTAACCATCTGAAGAGCCTACAAAGTGCAGTCATAGGAAGCATCTGTATGTGTTTGGAATATTATTTCTGCATGTGTACCTGCTCAGGCTCATTGGAGCTGGGAATGGCGGAAGCTTTGGACAGGCCCAGTCGTGACTGGTCTGGGAGGACATCTGTCTCCACGCCGCTCTGGACCCGACTCATACACTCATCCGTTACAGCTGAAGCCTTCTCCTGCAGCATTTCTGCAGGATTAGAAAAATACCCAGCTGTCAGACATATCAGTGAGGAGCTGTGACAGCAGAGAGAAATATCCGCTGTACATCAGACCAAGCATGTGACACTTTTCAGATATAATACAGACTCTCCAGTGCCAATAATACACATTATGAAACCCATGCTATCATGTTAGCTGTAGAAATGCACCATTACCTCGCAGCTGTCAGATTCTTCAAACACTGTAGACAACCTTGGCACCTAGGTCGTCAAATGAATTTGAGGTGTTGTTAGCCCTGCACCTAGAGTGTAGGTGTAAAATGTGAAAATCTTTGTTCCCAAATTCTACATTAATTTAAATGATGTTTTATTGTTTCAGAGAATATAGTCAAGATTATTAATTAGTTAACTGTAAAAAATGATATTGACTGCCAAAAGAGTTGTATCTACATGAGATGCACTGTTTGTACAATGTTCAAATGGATTAGGATTTCCTCCGAATGTTAAAAATATTTAGATTATTACTTTGTAAATTTGACTTTTCAACTATTTACACCATCTCATTTTACTCTCTTGATCTGCAGTCCTCATTTATAATCCTACTTCGTTTAGATCCATATGAATTTTATATGAAATTCACTACAAAAAACACGTGTGTGTGTGTGTGTGTATATATATATATATATATATATATATATATATATATATATATATATATATATATATACTGTATATACATACATATATATATATATATTTATATATGGGCCTCACTATCTAATCCTCAGGTCGCATTAAATCCAACAAGCCAAGCAGTATTTTTGTGTTGTTCACTGCTGCAGGAATGTCCTGTCTCTTCCTGAAAGACAAACTTATAACTGTGATATGTTACTATTAGCTGTCCAAACAGATGGTCACAGAAAGGTTTGATTCTCATTTTGCCTAATGAAATGATTACTTAAGTCTCTTTCACTCTAATATGTAATATTCCACACACACACATCCAAACCATCAAATGCGGACATATAAAGCCAGCAAATACTTTTTTCTCTCCGCCAGTTCACCATATGTTTGTAATAGAAAAAAAGAACATTTACTCAGTAAAAACCAGTTCATTTGTTTTAATTGAAGTCGCTCAAAACATGGAAAATTACTGGTGCTAACTTGACCCACGTTGTGTTTAGAGAGGCTTATTGCTGCATGTAAACATGACAAAGAGGTTGAGCTGAACATGAAGGCAAACCTCTTTCCATGAACATATTCAGTTGACACGACTGAGGACCAGGGTTTTTCTCCTGCTCTCCTGAGCTCAGTTTATGCTATAAATAGACTCCTACATACTAAGATATAAACAAAAACTAAATAGATTTCAGCTATTCAGATATAATTAGAATAAAAACAAGAACTACTAAAACATAATGACATACAGTATAAATATATAATGACATTAAAAACAATACTTTTAGAATTCAAATGTTTGCGGCCCATTTTCAGTCATCAGGTTAAAGCATGTCTTATCCACAACCCCTTTTCCCTACACAACATAGCTCCCATGATGATAAAATAGGACAAACATCACACTGATCACTCCATCATATTTTCAAAATGTATTTGTTCCTTAAGATGTTGTATATGAATTAAATAAAGTCACAAAAATCCTCAGCGATATTTTTGCTACTCATGTACATTCTCATACCATTCATCTAATAGAATGCTATGAGAATGTACATGCAGTCCTGTAACACATGAGTTAAACCTCACCAGAAGGGGAAATCGTCAGACGGATATTATTTTTCGTCAGGAGAGGAACAAAGCCAAGGTGGGAAAAAAAATCTGTTGAAACTAATTTGGTGCAAGACACAGTGGAGGATATACAGTATTTATCCTTGTCATTCTGTTGACGGTTCTATGTCCCCTTGTCTCTCACACCAGCAGAACCACTGCAGACTGTCTTTCACACTGCTTCATGAACACCATCTCTGTCTGTGTCTCATCCTGCTGCTGCTGCTCCGAGCTTCGCGTCTGTCTCACACCCTGGACGGTTTGACCCAGCTCCAGACTGCAGACACTGTTTCTGAGTGCTGCTTCAAGCTGTCACCAATCATTGGTGACAGATTCGCAAAATAATTTTCCCCTTCAATCATATTTTAGTAATTAAAACAATTGCCCATTATTGCAAGAATCGTTAAATGTTCCAGCACTTACAAGTGACAAATTTCATTTTCTGACGATAATTTCAGGTTACAGCTACTGTATTTCAGAATGTAGGCTACATCACTCCCCTAAAATCTCAATTATTCTCAATTATCTTATCTACCAATCTTGCTAGGAAAAAAGCAAAAATTACCTAACCAGAGTAAACCTGTTGCTTTCCTCTCCCTGCTCCTGAAACATCAGTGGTGTTCATTCCTCAGGATTGGACACCGAGGATGTGGCCACTCTCTTAGCCATGAAGTGGAGAGGCGGTGTCCAGTGTAAACTGATTGAGTCATCTTTGAAAGCTAATAAAGATAAGCAGTGACAGAGAAACAGCCACAAACAGAGAAACAGTACCTTTTCTATTACAGTGTTAATCTGGGCCTTTCACTCGTCCTGTTTAACTCAGAAGTGAGCCACAACCCTGTTTCTGTCACAGTGGACATTCAATCTGAAGACAATGTAGTGCACATACTCCTACACATGGCATATCAATATATATATATATGTATCTTTATAAACAAAGTCCTGACATTGGTGTTTCACATTTTGGAGTGCACTGAAATGTTTGCCTTAATAAAAAAAACGCTTTTAAAACATTACAATGCACTAAAAGAAGAAGACGTATAGGCCCAAGGCCTGTGCGGCTGAGACAAACAGCAATGTTCCTATGCAGATGTAGAAAGTCTAGAAAAAACACAAAGGATGAATTTGAGCATTTGGTGCACATTTGACTACACGTTTTACGTAAAATAAGAGTGTATGAGATGTAAGGTGTGTTAAAAATTTCAATCTGCCACAATTTTGTGTCTGCAGCTCTGATGTACTGAGGCCTGAGCATCATACAATGAAGGCTTTTAGGTCTAAATAACACAGGACATTAGAGAATAAATATGTAAATAAAGCATGTAAACAAATGCATATTCCACTTTGACAGCCTTTAATTTCACCTCACTGCAAATGCACTGAACTTTTGAATTCACTTTTTGTAAAAATCAGTGGAAAATGACTGATTATATAAAATTGGTTAAAGCTGAGGCCTGGCAGCTAATCCAAAAATGACTGTTTCACAAAACGAAACGTTCTGTCCCGAAACACCCACAGTGACTTCAGTGTCTATCAGAGGTGACTTCCTGCTCCATATTAAAAAAAGTATAAAACCCAATAAGTTGCATGTGCTGCTTTTGGATGACAAAAAAAGAACATGAAAAATCCTATCACCATCCTCCAAATTATTTTTTCTAATTAAATTCAAAGCAAAAACATGTCAAATATTCATTTGAAATCACATTCTAAAATAGTTACATTATTGTTTCAACATGTTTAAATGTGCTTAACACTTAGCAGTACAGCTAGTATTTTCTTAATAAAATAAAAAAGCAATGCCCTGTTTTTATTATTATTATTAATTATAATAATACTAATAGTACTAATAATAATGATTTTATACGTTATGAATGTGTTTGTCTAAATAATACAGTGTTAATGTTAATGCCTAGCTCTCTGTATGGCCGACATTTTTGCATCGTTTGATTATGAAGTTATTACAAACTTTTAATACGATTTTGAAGGAGGAAAATAAATGAGCAGATAGACAGACTCTCCTCTTTGCCTCCGTGTTTGTTCCCATCACTGCCACATGAAAAGCTGCCTCATCTCACTGTGGTCTCATTTCTGTCACGCAGGATGACAGTGAGTTTTACCGCCCTGCGCTGCCAGGGCACCGTCCCACTAATGCACCCGCCTGGCGCTCACCGCGCTGTTTACAAACAAGCAGATAATCAGCAGATAATCAATCTGCGCTGCAGCTAATCAGCGGGGCAGACGCGTCTCTACTGTACCTCACGCACTCAGTCATCTGCTTAAATCCATCCCTGCGCACAGCAGCTCAGTCGTCAGTGTGTGAACAGCGGGGCGTAGGGGGCCACTTCCTACGGCGCTTACACGTCTTTCTCCAAGGGCGCCTCCGGAGGCTGCGGTGGCGGCTGTCCGCTGGGGAGTGTCGGTGTGTCGGCCAGTTCGAGCTGCCTTTGTGCCTTTCAGCTTCTCCAGCACCGAGCTGCGCTCTGCGCCTGTGCAGTGCTCGCTCGCTCTGACTGGGGGAACTCAGTGGGGTGTTTTTTTCTTGGAAACACACACACATACACACACACACACACGCACACTGGTTGTTTAGCCCCCTTGAAGTGTGAAGGCAGCAGGAGGACAGAGATCTGTGCCCCTGCTCAACTCACGCTGCGCCTCCTTTGAGCCAGGCCAGTGTATAGAACTGCTCACCGTCATGGAACAGTCAAATACGACACTGATCATAAGTTTAAGTCAACGGGCTGCACAACTCAGGGGTCCCTTTGCTTCCCCTGAATGGACGGAGACCCACTGTTCGCTGTTTAAAAGAGGGATAGACGTGGCAACAAAACCATAAGCAGGCCCCAATAATCAACTATGGCTGAATTAATATCTCACATTAATGAAATAACCAAGCCTACGTCAGCGTTCACCATGCCCCAGAGCACGAGGATCACCCCTCAGCAACAATCCAACTATAGAATAACAACACAAAAACCTCCACCTCCAAAACCTCAATCAATATTTAGGCTATATTTGCAGTAACCGACGTGTAAAATAACCTGACAACGAACCAAGATTGTGTTAGTTTAAAAAAAGGAGCTTAATCTATGGCTACTTAAAATGTTTTAAATCATTGTCGGTGTTCCTTAAAAGCTAGAAAATATATACAATCCACCTATAGTAAAATATAATTAAAAAAATTCAATTCAATTTTATATGTCACTTACCACATGCATTATCTCCAGAGCAGACTAAATACGTCCTTTTGTCAGGTTGTCATGTATGCGCTGCCAGGGGCAGTAGTGCACTGTGTTTTGCGGCCCTCCGTTTACTGTTACCTATACAGAGTAGGGAGTGCACAAATCTGCTCACACTAACCGTTCTGGATTATCTGTTCAAATTGTGATTTTTTTTTGGATTAGTCACTGTGGTTTGACAAGAAAACGTGCATAACTGCGATAATCTGCACGCGAAAAGAGACAAATATAGATACAATCATCACACCTCAAGCAATAAGTCTGGATAATATGTATAATAGCTCCTGCTAAACTGCTTTGTCTAAAAAAATAATCGTTCTTTTACGCAGGACAGGTTCACCTGGAGCTTTTCAGATCATATATAATAATAAAATGGCCTGAATGTAAAACCACTGAAAAGTAACATTCAATATTCTAAATTTGTGTGACGCTTAGGCCGCACTGTCCGCAGGGGAAATATTCGCTTGCGGTTTTGCGGCACATGGAATGCGTTTAAAAATCAGGTGCCAGTGGGACTTATGTGCCTGTTAGTGATATGCGCGAATGAACGGCCACCGTTTGTCATTCGACCTTGTGCGCGCGCGCGTGTTTGCGTGTGCGTAGCGCTGCTGACAGACGTTCAACTCCGATTTTGTCCAACTGCTGAAACGAGGAGATTGATCGACTGCGTAATTCTCCAACCTCAAATTAAACCACACACACACACACACACACATACACACACACACACACACACACACACACACACACACACATTGCAGAAGCCTCGAACTATAATGTGGCTGCATCTTTCTTTAGTCCATTAAACCAAGTTGGTCAATCAGTCCAATCAGCCAAAACAGAATTATACAGGCTGAAATTTTTAAGAGTCTGTCTATAGGAGATTTAGCTTTCGGAAGAATTTGAGGCCTTATTTCGCCCATGTCTAGTAATAACACAGAATGTTGCAATATAAGTATTATTAGCACATGGACATGCATGTTTCATATAATGTGTGCCAAAGTGGGTGCAATTTACTACAACTGAATTTAGGCAGAAAAGCTGCAGAGGCATGACATTAACCAGACAACATTTGCATCAAAAAAAGAAAAAAGGTAGTGTAATGCTCAAATTGTATTCTTGATTTATTCTGAATTATTTTTTTCATTTAGACAAATTTAGCTTGGCAGCATCATCCCAGACTCCATTTAAAATAAGAGTTCCACCACTGGTTAAAAACTAACAAACAAAAAACAAACAAACAAACCACAAAAAAAGCATTTTATCATAGATAATATGCTGAATTGCTTTGAATCAGTGTCTCTGTCTGTTCTTACCTCCTTGTTGTGGTCCCAGCATGTCCTGACCTCTGTGCTCCATCACTCTCGTCTCCACTGGGAGAATGTCAGTCCTTACTGTGTCCGACAGCACCTCTGCAAGTATCTACAGCATTTAAAAAAGTTAGATTTTTTTATAGCACCAGATTTGAGCAGAGGTTCTGGAAGGGAATTGAACCTCCACACACTCCCACCATCACATGATCAGGGCAGGAGGAGGTTTTAGCTGCAGGCGGTCTGACACCAGTGCTACAGTGGGAAATATGACTTTCATTTGGTGATGACGGAAGGGAGACACGCCCGTATTCACACAAATCCACTCAAGGTTTCTGAATCTAAATGTGTTTACTGCCCTCACTATATTTTCAGATAACCTTTCACCAGTCTGATAAGTTGCAAATTAAAACAACTTGTTCTCCACACAGTGCCATGAGTGCAATATTTTGGAACATTGCTAAAATTCTTGTTATGCTCTCTTCTATAGAAATGTGTTTTATAGAGTGCACAGCTACCTGTACAGTAAAAACAGGACAAGTATAATTTATTTTTCTATGATCAAAGAAGAAAAACAAAAACAAAAAAACATTGGATTATCTGAAAAATGCACAAACCAGACAGGGCTGTTTTTTTCAGCTCATGAAAACTCAATGTTTTATAGACACATGTTTTTGACAATGTAATTTTTGTCATTCTAAATGTAATTTGTAGGTGACAGATGGTAGAAAACTAAATTCTGATTCCAGCAATATTTTCCGTAGACATTAATATGTAAAAACAACTCATGTGTGATAGTAGAGCAAGGTGCAGAAAATACCACAGTAATGGCACAAAGACTTCTGCTTCTTTGCAGACTGTGTTGCTGTAATCTATCAGCCAGATTTGAAAACCAGGTCATTCTACTACTTCTATGGATCCGACTATTTTCAAACTGTGAATCTGCATTTTGCATTGCTGAAAACATGTCTTCCACATGTCTGAATAAATGATTCAGACAGTTCACACATAAACTCAATTTATTGCAAATTAAGTGATTTGGTCTGGCTAGAAATGTTTTCCCTTCCATTTTCACCTCCTCGGGTATCATCATCGCTTTAGGCTGCATGTCTCAGACACCTCTGCCATTGTCAAGCTGAGAAAGCAGTTCATCTTCAAAGTGGTGTAGTGGTGAACTGCTTTGAATTCACTCATTTGAGGCTTAGCTGCTGTTGGTGGTGCGGTTGAAGTCGGGGGGGGGGGGGGGGGGGGTCAAATTTACAGTGGTGGTAGCTAGGCCTTTTTCCTCCCTTGACAAACATTTTCTTGTGTAATTGGCAGGAGGTGGGGAAGTGGGGTCTGGCTAATGCACGGTACCACCTTTCTGCTGTCTTCTGTTCTAGGCCTCCTGGTTTCTTCTAAGGTTGAAATGGCGGAGAGGCTCTGGCTCCTTTCTTATTAGCTGGGTACAGCATCAGCACCCTCCCCCTCCCTCATTCTCCACAGGGCTTCATTTCTAATCGCTGATTGGTCTTTTTCACTCATGGCCACATTACGTCACATACAAGGTGGAGATTTCTGTCTCGGCTCCCCTCCTCAGGCCTCCACTGTATTATTATTCATGGCTGACCTCCAGTACATTGCACAAGCATACTTTAGCAGATAATATGATGCAGTTGTCCTAAGTTCCTATTGAGTGTTTGGGTGAAACATTTGATTCATTGTCTCAACACTTTGGAGCACCTTGAAAATGTATTTTTCTGTGTTTTTGTGTTACAGAAACCTTCATAACTACACCAATATATTTAAAGATAAACACAAGACCAAATGACAATGTGTAATGTTAAAGTTGTTGCCTGAAGTGATGAACCTACAGAAGTTAACTCTGCAGTTCCACTCTGCTCTTCTGAGCATTTTAGCATCTCATAGCTCATCATTTTTGATTTGATGGCGTTTCTGTTTCAACGTTTCTGTTTCAGTTCACTCTTACAGCTCTCACCAGTGTTGTCCAACAGCGAGCAGCTGTTTTCAGCAAGACAGCTAAACACATACTCACTTACCCGTCCAGCCCCAGACAGCAGACAGCTAAAACAATCTACTAGATGGTGAACGTAGTGGAGTGTTTAGCGGCTAGAGTCAAATATTTTGAAAGAAAATATCTCACTAACTGTGATAATGCTGGCTTATGCCACATCTAAATTCAAGGTCAATATTTCAACAACGGAAAGCCTTGATTTCACAGTGTAAAAGACAATAGCATGCCTCCATTTCTTTCTGGCAAACTTCAATTCTATTAACTGAAATGGTGATTCCAACTGTAGCAGGCTAGCTGATTTAGCTAATGTTATCACGAGTTGGTTGAAAAATTCAATTAAATTCAATTTTATTTGTATAGAGTCAAATCACAACATACACTATCTCAGCTGAGCTGTCTCCAGCTGAACTTTATTGTTTCCAGCTTACCTTTTTAAAATTAGAATCTTCTAACTAGGTTGTAGATATGCACAAATGATGACTAAATACATGGTATAATGTTAAAAAACATAATTTAAAAGTGGCATGCCCTTGGTAAAAAAATCTCAGCAAAAACAGTGGATGATCCATTCTAAGAAACAGCATTATTATTGTATTAGCCCTAGTGAAAGTGTTGTATGGAAAAATATAAGATCATATTTTTTGGGATAAGTCCATAAATGTGACTTAATCAAAATCATGAACTCTTTTAATTTTGGACTGAGCAGACTATTTAATGTAGCTCTAGTGTAAATTCAGACAGGAAGACTACTCTCATGCTTGCACAGCTGTAATTTAATTGTCATTCATCCTGGTTGTCAGGCATGCACACTATCAGTTTCCTCATTGCTGCAATCAGCTGTTAATCAGCCGGTCTCATCTATCAAATAGAATTGCAACACACCTGCCTTGTTAGCCTATCATCTTGCTGTGTTCTGTTTAAATATGGTATCTCTCCCTGCCTTGGTTCTCTCATGCTGTTGTTCTGTATACCCTCCACCTCCCCGTCACCGCCTAGTCGGTGCAGACTCAAGGAATTCTTCAATCCATCAACTCAGCAAGTCATTAACCACCACCACCACCAGTGTCTGGACTCCATGGGGGGATATACTTTGCTGCCACTCAGGACCGATGCCCTCTGCTACATATCTCCCATAGAGTCTAAGTGCCAAAGGCTCTATCAATATTTTATCATCACATATAATCCTGTTAAACCTGCAATAAATATAATTTCTTCATTCACTTGTCTCTCCTGATTCAACTATCTCTTCCTTATCTTTCAGCTGTATCACACAGTCTCATATGAACTGAAAGTGTCACACTGGCATGTCATATGTCATGTGGCCGTGGTGATTTTCATCCCTATCATTTGTGGCACATTAAAGACACTGTAGAGCCAAGGCCCAGAAAAGGCTAATAAGAAGCGTTTGAAGTGGAATCATTTTGTCAAATCTATTATTGGGTTCCAAAGTCCTGGATGTTGTGAAGACCTGGCATTCATAGAAAATGTATCTTTGAATGTAACTCTCTGACACAAGTACAAGTTAAAACTGTTTCTTACTCTGAAGGGTTACTCAGTTCAACTGGGAACTTAACTTTGAGAAAACAATTACCCCTTGAAGGGATGGTTGATATTTTTTATTTGAGACCAGACTTCAAGTGATGTGTTGTAGTGTTTTTTTGAATATGTCAGAGAATTCATCTTCATTATGTGGAGGGATTAAGCTGTGCGGTAACATCAGTTCAAGCCCTTAATCTTCTGTGGCCAATTAATGTAAAACCAGTGGTTTGGGTTTCCAAAAAGGCAATTCATCACAAACAGCGGTTTGACACATTGAGAAGTTGGCTGGGTGTTTCCTCTTTAAGTGAGGGGAATTCTCTCAATGTAAAATCTATGCCTCCAGTGGCAGACATGTGCTTGTCGTAGTTCCTTTGGTAGAAACAATCATGTTGTACGTGAAATAATGCTTAAATGTGTTAAATGTTATTATTATTGTTTTATCATAATCATTGTTATTATTATTATTAATGTTGTGTATTTATCATCAGCATTTAAAAATATATATTATTGTTATTGTTCATCTATAAGTGTCAGTATCATTTTTGTCATTATAAGAATGATTCTGACAGAGATTATAGCAACGGTTACACAAACGCTCCTGGTCTTTCCCTCTCTCTCTCTCTCTCTCTTTCTTCTCTCCCCCTCTTTTTACCTACCTCTACCCTCTCCCCCATTTCTCTCCTCTCACCCCAACTGGTCGCGATGGCTGCCCACAACTGAGTCCCGTTCTGCCCCCCCCAAAATATCCCCACTACATAAGTGCTTACTCATTTTGCGAACTGATGGGTTTCTCTGTAATATTGTGAGGTCTCAACATCACTATGTAAAGTGCCTTGAGATAATGTATACAAATAAGCTCTGAATATCCACCTCAGAGCAGTTAAACTAAAGCTCAGAGCAAGCAATGAGGGCGGGAGTCGCCGAGCTCCATCACACACACGAGGGAGAACAAGCTCACACTTACTCATTGTCCTCCCTCTTTCTATCAACAACCCCACACGTTAAATTCATTGGTTGGGTAACTGGTTTTTCATGATAGAATTGCTGTTGTTGTGGGTAGTTCATCCTGAATGAAAGTTCATCCCAAAAGTTCAACGCCATCCTTCTGACTTCTCAGACCTGGTGAAAAATACTCAGTGAATTATTATCTGTGCAGTGCAGAGTTCTTTGTTTTTTGTTTCCTACAAGTGACAAATTAATCACAACATGTAGGCAAATTATTCTCACTACATTACTTACATTATGTCCTCAATAGTGTTTGTGAGAATTTTTTGATGGTTTATGCAGTGTGGTGAGTTCTTTGAAACACCAACAACTGCAAAAAAAACCTAACAAAACAATATAATCAATGGAGATAAAATTATATCTTAATACCTCTAGCATAGCTAAATGTTTAAACTGCGAAATATAACATAAAAAAACACTAAAGTCAGTAACTTTTTTTGAGAATGGTGGAATTTCTTTAGAATAATTTGGATTTTAGACTTCAGTATATCCAAAGTCTTGGCTATGGCCCCACTCACAGAGATAAGCTTTGGTGGTGGAATGTCCTGGGTATATGTCACCTGTCATCTGTGTCACCTTTGCAAATGTACTGTATGCTGTTTAGATGTGTACAGTTTGTAATTGGCATGTTATTAGCACCTCCATTCTTGTTCACTGTTTGTTGACATTTATATATTATGGCGATGGCAGGTATGTTGGTGTATTACACCATGAGGTTCATCATATGAAGCACCCTGCTCCTATAAAGGCTCACTTTAAGCTGTTTGTTTTTTTGTGGTATTTTTATAAAATAAATAGGAATATTTTGAATTCCCTGCATGAATGAAGTTAAATCAAGCTTAAGCAGTAAACTGTACTGAACTTGCCAAAATCAGAGTTACAGCTTCCATAAACCTGCTCCTGTTTATCCGGCCCCTTTCTCTCTGCTCCACTTCATAATCTATGCCGTCTCACTAGTTCCCCAGTGCTTGTATTTAAACAGTGTCATTCCCTTTGTTTTTCAGAGGTAAGTCCCTAGAGTCTTTGAAGTGGGCGCCTTGTTTGCACTGTGACCATTTAATTTGGACCGCAGCTTGATGATATTAGTGTCAGGGTTGATAGCTGATTTCAGTTAGACTTTAGGATGCTTGGCTTATAGTACATAGGCATCATGTGCCACTAGGTTCACGATATGGTCAAACCCATACTCTTACTTACACTCACATACACACTCCAGCTCCTCCAGTTTCTCTGATCCCTGAACATGTGACAGAGCAGACATGGGACCTGGTCATTCTGCCAACTTCACGAGCATGAGCCCAGAACAGTGGAAGTTGTTGCTCAGACCTCCCATGATGGAACCTCCGAAATCCCTTGTCGTCTTCCTCCTTTACCCAAATCACCAGTGTGCTTAGTCTGTGTTTCAGTTGTCTCAGTGAAGAAATGGCTTTGCCATGTGCACAGAACGTGGAAATCATGCATTTGGACTTTCCCTGCTGCCTTTTATGTGGTTTTCTAATAGCAGATGTAAAGCAAAGATGGTTGGCTCTTATTGGACTCTCACACAAAGACCTCGGTCAGAAGGACATGGAACCAGTTGAAAGTGAATTGAATCTTTAATCCTGAGACATGTAAGTCTTCATCACTTCTGATCAATAGGTGTTGATAAGCATGTCACTAATGTGAGACTCTAGTAATCTTAAATCCATGCAGCTAGTTCATTGGTGTGTTTTCATAGAAGTTTCTTTTCTGAGATGTCGTGGCGTTCCTTAAACTCCCCCTATCGTTGAACCTTTGTCACTGTATCATTTTCTTGGCTAAATGTAAAACAGCAGTGTATCTTAACCAGTGACAAAGACATAAAATACTGGACAAGCCTCTCTAAAGTCTTTTTCATTGTCTGCTATGGGTCATTGAAGTTAAGTGGGACTCAGGGATTTTATAGGGAATAGTTTTTGTCCCCAACATCTCCGGCGTACTTGGCCATCTTTACTCTGTTGCTGGGGGTAAAAGCTGGGCAGCCATTTGTCTTGTTGCACTTCACTATATCTCTGCTTTTATTGGGTGTGAGTGACTTGTCAGCAGTCTTCTAAAATGTTTTTCAAAAGACTTTTTCCCCCTTGTGTTAGTCTTTGTTCTCATGGAAAACCCTGCTTGGATAAGGAAGCAAGCTTAGGAACTTGATTTACATCTTTTGGGAATACATGTGTTTTGTTGTATTTTGTGAACTACGTGCTTGTGCATGGTGAAAAATAAAAATGTTATCTAATGGTAAGGTATGGTTTATATTTCAGATAGTATATTTCTGAAGTGGAGGAAAAAGTAGAACATTTGCTAATCTTAATTGTGATTAAGTTTGAGGCTAATTTTGATCCATTAAAAGATTCAGATTTTAGTGTAATTTCTGCTACAACAGGCTGATCTGGCTGGTGGCATCTGGTTCTCTATCACACTCCTGTTTTATATGTTGATGTATGTGCCCCCAAGGGACGATGAAAGCTTTATAGATACAATTGTGGTTGCATTAGGCAAACAAAACAGTTGTTTGATATGTAGCGTAGATGTGACCTGTGCCGTAGACCCAGGCTTTGAGCAAGTGGATTCACATCTGGTGAGTGGGGAGGTGACAGAAGTTCACTAAACTTATCAAGTTCATGAAACCAGTTTGAAACAAGTTTGAGAGGAGTTTTACTCTGTGACAGGGATCATTGTGCTGCTGGAAGGAGCCATTAGAAGATGGTGAACTGGGGCCATAGAGGGATGAGCATGGTCAGCAACAATACTTACATACACTGTGACATTCAAACAATGATTGATTGATTGATCCAGCAAACAATATTAAGGACTCAAAAGGAATAGATGCACCTGACTTTTATCTGCAGGAGTTTATGCAATGCATTGCTGCCACATGATTGGATAATTGCACGAATGTAAACAATTGGTGTAAAATTGTTCCTAATATATTGTTTGGTGAAAATAAAGCAACACTTGTAACACACACACACACACACACATATATATATATATATACACACATTAATATGTCTGTGAATATATGACCCACAATGTTCATAGATGCAGAATGTTGATAAACTCTCTCTTAAAATGTTATTTATGTATTAATTTTTATGAATAATATCATAAAAGTCTGACATATTGGGAACGACAAATATCGCATTTCATCTATTTAACCAAATGTTACAGACAAGAGATCCAATTACTTGCCGATTATCTCTGGAGCAGTACTGCGAGCTGCTGAGAGGTCCAAATGATTTACTAATGTTTTCAGATAAAAGTGCAAAGCCAGTTCAAATTTAAAGTTAACTTTACTGTGTTACATTCTTAAATAGTGGAAGAGGAGGGGCTTACAAATAGTAATAATGAGATGCAATAAACAGTATTGAATTAGAGCACATCTTCAGGCTCTCTGGCATTTATGCATTGGTATAGAAATGATTTCTTTTAGCTCCTTTTTCGGTCTCTACCAGTAACCAATGGAAACACACGGCTAGATGATAATTCTCTCACTTCACTCACATGGAAAATCTTGGGTACAGAGGAAAAAGGCTAACAGCACATATATTTACCTTTTAAGCTGACATGGTAAACTGTGGGCAAACAAATAATTATCTAGCAGTTACAGAGGGATGCTATCATTCATTCTGAGTTGTGTTCGGCTAACTGATGAGTGTATGTCCACTATTCCCTCTCTTTTAGCTCTGTTTTTGGTCTCTACATACTACGCTAGGGTATAATTTTCTCACTTCCCTCACTCTCACTTCAAGTGACACATCTCACATCCCATCCCAATTAACAGTAGCTGCACGTAAGTACATCTGCATCAGCCAAACTGGAGCTCTACATTGGTGCAGTGTCGCTCTATCAATATTTTTTGTTTTGTTAGAGGCTTCTCAACTTCACAGTGGAAGTACTGTGGGAGTAATGACATTGTCAAATCGAAATAAAGACAATCAGTATCCTCAGTCCCACATGGTACTGTCTTATAGAAACTTTGGTAAAGACATGTAAGAACATGGCTGTGGATTTACTCGCCCTAACATCACACACTGAGATCTCTCAGTGTAATTACAACATTTTCATGTTTAGAACTGGCTAACATGTCAGTTAGTAAGAAAAAACACTTATAACTACTGCATACTATCTATGTATCTAAATAAGAAGCAGCATCAGTCAAACTCCAGTCTGAGAACACCGCATGTCTGTGGAGCTGCTCAGAGTTTATCTAAGCAGGCGTGGGTGTATTTTACATGCGTCTGAGCTTGGACAAGTGTTGGGGGGATTGTGTGTTTTTAGAAGAGCTGGCGGGTTTAGTCTCAGCGCCTTGACTCGGCCCAAGCATTTGTTCATCGTGACAGAGACTGTTAGTATTTGCTAATCTCCTGAATTCATCTCAGTGTCAGCCCAGTGTGTGGAGGCCAGGCCTCTTAGTGCCATCAGAGAAAATGATTTCTCTGGGGTCAGACACACAGATCTCGCATGGTTCCTCTTTTTGTCCTCTTTAAATACATCCTCGAAGACTCTGCTATGATCAAAAGGCCACTTTTGCAAAGGCCTGGATGTGCAACAGGCTCCTCCTGTGTTTGTACTTTGGGCTTGCAGAGCGGTCGCTGTTGTTTGATCTAGAACAGTAAAACGGCATTTCAATGCTTGCCTCCACTGTTTCCTTTAGCAGTAATGAGTAACAAGATGGAGGTCGCCCAGCGTGGCCCCCTCCAGCCACTTCATTAGCTGCCCCGTTGTGTTTGGCTTTGCTTTGATTTACAGTTCGACATCTTTCAGTTTGTAATTTGTCTCCAAAGCAGCAGGGCATAGGACGATGTAAAATGACACACAGTCTTTACATAGAGCCCTCAAATGTTATATTTATTCCAAATCATGCAGTAATATATGCTGTGGAACAACCAAGAGTGCGTGCAAATAGCCACTTAAAGAGCTGGGCTCCAAACTTAAGGTCATTTAGCATGTCAACCGAAGGAGCAAAAGTATTTTTGGTCAAATGGTTTTTCTCCAACAGTGTTAAATAATTCTTAACTAACATTAGGTTTAAAAAAAGGTTAGTGTTCACCTTCTTTGGGTCTCCAGTTTGTCTACTTACATTCTACTTCATCAGTTGGGAGTATTCCAGAGCTCTTTTAGAAAAGTTTTTTTCCTGGAAATTTATTTGGGGTTGTAGTCTGAATTAAAAGCACTGCTGCTCACCATCCGTTACTCTTTCTTGGAAATGAACAGATCTTAAGTGTACATTATGATTTGGGGTTAGGGTTAGGGTTATCAAATCACATAACTCTACATTTTAAGAGATGACACTCCTCTGCTGAACAGACCGACACTGCTCCACGGCCACTGGTGAGTTCATTCTGTGAATATTACCTGCCTTACATTAGGCAAAACATCAGCACCTGAATTTTCCCACCACTATGTCTGACTGTGGGTGTTATGCACAGTTACACCAACCTGCGCAGTATGTAGCTTTGTGTGAGCTCACACTTTGCTCATAGGCTTTGCATATGTCTCGGGCAGATCTTTCAAAGAATCAAAGTATATAGTGTGATTTATGTTTGAGTATCAAAAATGGTCAGTGAGATATATATTTAGTTTAATATGAGAATAGAATAATCTGTATAAACTCTTAATAACTGACACTAAAAATGTTTTCCCAACCCCTCCTCCCAAACACACACACACCCACACCCACCCACACACACACACACACACACACACACACACACACAGACACACAGTATGCTGTGGTGGTCACATCTTGGATCATGTTGGCAGCCGATGGTGGATTAGGATTATAACTGATTGTTTAAAAATGTACAAAGTACCGGCCTCCTTATAGTATTGCCATTACTAGACTTACCTCTATCATTACAAGTGTCATCATTTCTCAGCCTTCAATGCCCCCCTCCTCTCTTTGTCTCCTTCCCACCATCTCTGTAAGACCTTTTCTTTTTGCATACATTTTTTAAATATTGCTGTCCATCCTTGGAGAGGAATCCCTCACTTGTGTCTCTCTCTGAGGTTTCTGAGTCTTTTTTTTTCCCTGAGAAAGTTTTTTTGTTATTGTTGTTTTTCATCACAATGGTTATAGACAAAGGGAATTGTTAAGCCCTCTGAGGGAACTTGTGATTTGTGAATATGGGCAATGCAAATAAAATTAGATTGATTGATATATTGATTGATTGATTCGTGCTTCTGCATGTGCTTCCTGGCGCTTTAAGTATGACATGAATATATAAATTCAGTCTTCCAGAGTCAGTTACATCACCATATATGTCATCTTTAAATGCATATTGATGTGTAAAATGATTCTAAATTCAATTTGCTGTCGTTTATTCCCTTCAATCAATATTGTGTTGATGCAATGCATTAGAAAGTATTTGAAAATTCAAATGGAGATACTTGTTGCAGTAAGTGAATAAGTCTGCCACCTAGTGGTTGTTTCTTTAACAAGTTGCACTGGGGGAGATGTGACCATCTGCTGATGTGGAGAGTAGGTGACAAATTCAAGGAAAAGCCTGAATGAATGAGTAGAGACAGAGCACACAGAGCATACAGGGTCACTGACTGGTTTGATGAGCATGATAGTGATGTGAATCATACACTTTGAGCTTCACAGTCAACAGAAATCAACCCAATTGAATGCCTCTGGGACACATCTCTCAGCCACCGTCAGCAAAACACCAAATGAGGAAATGTGTTTTGGAAGAATGGTGTTCATTCTCTAGTAGAGATCAGAGACCTGAAAGTGTGCCAACACTCAGTGAAGCTGTTCTGGCTGCATGTGGTGGCCCAACACTAACTAAGATACTTAATGTTGGCTTTTCCTTTTATCTGATCACCTGTCTGCAGCTTTGTGTGTGTTATCATTTGAAAAAACAAACAAAAATGTGCACAAATAATCAACATACATTTAGATTGAACTAAATATTTTTGAAAAGAGGCTGAATATATCAGGTGAGTGTGTTTTATGGTAGGATATGCAGAACTGGCAGTTCACCTGACCAGGACATTACTTTTCACAGCACATGCTGGTTTGTTGACCTCGAACAAACCAGGCTTTTTTGTCCTGCATGTCAAAAAAATCAAAATTATACAAATGTATCAAAAAGGACAAATAGCAGCTGTGCAATAGTACAATATTATCTACCAAAGACCTTGTGTTGCACGGGGTACGGCAAACACTATATGACAAAGTTTCTTTCGTCACGTCATGTTTCAGAAAGTAGTCTTGTGTTGGAAAGATGATGAACAATGAGAGAGTGTGAAGCAATGAAATCATTGCAGCATTAAGTTTCAGGCCCTGTCCTCCACAAGTTATGGACTTCCTTTCTCCTAGCTCAGTGTCCAGGAGGGGGCGACGGGCCTACATGTAGAACCACACCACCCAAAGTCTGGCAGACACACACACACACACACACACACACACACACACATACACACACACACACACACACACACACACACACACACACACACACACACACACAAGCACACTTTGGATGCACTGCCATGGCAAACACATTTACAGAACAAGAGAAAGACAAGCTCTGTACACAAACAGTACTTCATGCTAAACTCTGAAATGATTATTGCATGCTACTGTTAGTAATACATTATTCCTCTCTTTCGTTCTACACATGGAGCTCTGGTGTGATTGTTGAAGGTGCATTTTATAGGTGTGTTTATTGGGTGTTTTTAATGGATCTTTGGCACTGATGGTTGTGATTCACTCAAAGTGTTCTGTGATTCTCCCTTTAGCACATCTCTCTTTATTGATCAAATGTTTAACGAAATGAATAACTTTACTTTTTTATTTACTACCATTTTGGTGTATTTGTGTGCAAGTGTGTGCCTGTGCCTGAGGTACATGCTTGTGGAAGTGTTGCAGTGAAGTTAGAGATTGTGTGTTTTCCTCCTCCTCCTCCCTGCCACCCCATGAAGGAGAACAGGGGCTTGTGATTGGATCCCCCCTGCTCCTATGGGGACCAGTGTGATGGCTGCACCTGAGCCGAGCACCCAATAGGCTGCCTGCGCTGTCAGTAGCAGAGAGCGCCGCCTGCGAGCGGCAGCACAACAATACGCACTGTGTAGACTCCACACAGGTTTCTGGGCTGTTTCCCAGCACTGTCAGACCGATATGCCCCGATACTGGCCTTTCCTTCACAAACAGAATTCACTTGTTGCAGCTTAGTACAGCATGCAGACTTGTTCCCATCACTGTTTAAATGTTGTTTCAGGGGTTTATTTAACAACACTTCATAATAATCTTACAGGGAAACACACAAAACACATACAAGTAAAAACAACAGCAACAACAACAGGACATTCGAATGTTGTTGCTTGTCATATAGGTGTTTTTTTTCGTAAGAGAACCGACTTCGGGGATTATGCTGATTTTGCATGTAACATGTTTATCTCCAGACAGATGTAGTGGAGTAAAAAGAAAATAATAATATTTGCCTCGGAAATATGTAGAAGTATAAAGTTGCCAAATGTTTTAAAAAACACCTCCATATCAATTAATAACCTATTAAAGGAATACAAAATTAAGAAAATTTAAAACTTGTACATGCTAATAAATCATAATTAAATAATCTTTTATCCAGAATGTATATATGGTGACTGATGTGAAATTATAAATCCACCCGACAAGGGGAGAAGAGCTTGTTGTTTAGTTTAGTCTCTGTTGGAATTAACTGTCTTCGTCTATGGGCCTGCTGGAGCTCAAATGACAGTATTGGCCTACGCACTGATCATTTAACAAAGTTGTGAATAATCTTGGCCTTTTTACCCCACGCCGTCACCAGCCATTAGTTATGATCCATAGGGCCTCAACGGGAGCCTATTGATCACTCGAAGACTGATTGATTTAGACAAATACTTTTTTTCTCCCTGAGTGCGAGGTCGAGTCGCTCCCTCTGTTAATTGAAGATAACAGAGTGACAACAATGGCCCCTGTAATAGAATGAGAGTTTTGTGATTATCGCTGCAGAAAGAAAAGAAAATAAAGAAGAACGGGAGGCGGAGGAGAAGAAGAGGAGGAGGAGGAGGAGGGGGACTCTAATTAGGAAGCGGGGCGGTGTGGAGGCTGTGGCCGGCAGGCAGGCGACAGGCGCCGGGTCCCGGACAAAAGGCTGTCTGCTGCCCTAAACTCCCCCCTGCTTAACCCTTTAAACCGAGATACACAGTCCATCACACACAATGCTGCTGCTTCTGCACCATGCTCTCTCTCTCTCTCTCTCTCTCTCTCTCTCTCTCTCTCTCACACACACACACACACACACACACACAGACTCAGTGGTTCATATTTAGATTTTGGTACAAACATGAAAACGATTAAAGAAATACCTTTTTGTAATTTGACAAAATTAAGTCTATAGTTCAGTGTGCATGTGTAAATTCTGGATAATTGTGGCATATCTGACTGGCCCATTGAAAAGTTTATGTTCGCAAGTGGTTACAAAGATCTCTGGTGTGGCGTTAATGGTACCGGGGCCAGTTGATGAGCTCGCAGGTAGAGAGGCCACAGTTTACAGTCCGGCTGCAGAGGATGTGTGTGAGCGCAGCAGAGAGAGCTCTTCCTATAAATACTTACATCATCGGGCTCCTTCTAAAAATACTGCCGGGCACACAATACTAAAGGAAACACTGACTGACGCTGACTGAGGACCTGCTCAAAATAGACCTGGACTAACTTCTGCGCATCTAATATTATCCAACCGGTTTCTGTTCAGTTAAAGTTTTATATAAGAACATGTTTATTATCCATAATTGTGGCTTTTAATGACAAAATCGAACCCACAAATGCCACCACATGTTTTAAATGTATTTTTAATAACGTGAATTAAACATAATAATATTTTCTTACCAACTGTAGCAAACCAAAGGCAAAAGCCTTCCTGTTAACATTTGGGCGAAAGGGGGCGCTCCTGACCCACGTGAGTGTGTATGCACTATATACAGTAAGTGCGTAAAACCATAGATGACATTTCATTTCATTTTTACAGCTGTTTGGTCATAATAATAATAATAATAATGATGATAATAACAATAGTAATAATAATAAGAATAATAATAATACTCCTGTATCTTTCAGCACAACGATTTTTTATTGAAATTGTGAGACAATCAAAAAAAAAATATATACCCGGACAACCAGCATAAACAAGATACTTTCATCTTTAAATATATTTATGGATAGATATGAATGATGCGCCCATGAGGAATTGCTTTGAATGTCTCCTGGCTGGAGTGAAGTAACCTGAGGTGTTTTTGAATCCATGTGGAGCTCTCGCTCTGTTCCTCTGTATTTGTCGGTGGATGCAGACTAAAACATGGCACACACGTCTCCTTAAAAAACCCAGCGATGCTTCATACAGTTTGTCAAACCAACAAGAACTAAAAAGCTTTAATTTACAGTATATGGTCATGTAAAATGAGAGGAGAGGAGGAGGAGGAGGAAAAAACTAACAAGTTAAATTCGAAATATATACACGCTAATGTACAGCCTTGAATAAATTAATACCAATTGCATATTCTTGGATCTTAGCTTTATTTACAGATTTTTTTATTTTTTAATTACATAAATATTTGAGAAACATTTTTTTTTCTGGAATGAAATGATAAGCGGTTAATTTTTTTCTTGCGACGGAACGTTCACTTTCCATCCCTTTCGAAATAATCAGGCATGACAAATAAAAATAAAAATAAAAAAGTTTTTGGATGCAGCTTGAGACCTGCCTGACATGAGGCTCCCGTTCGGGGATTCGGCCCGGTGAGTAAAACCCAAGCCGAGATGATCAGATGCTTCACTTTCACCACAGACAAACACACTTTCCACCGTGCGCCGCTCGGTCTATGGAGCTGCAGGCTCTCAGGCAGGTGGCACCGATATGTGGGGCCATACTGGCCTACTGTGCTCCACCTCTGATACAATGGTTGAGATCAAGAGTGTCATTCATTACATTACTTGCAGTGTAAATGATCAGTGTTTCTCTGAATGACACTCGAGTTTTGTTTTTATAATATTTTTCATCGTTATTTTGTGTTATATTGTGTTATATGTTTTTTTTTTATTATTTGAACACTTAATTTATGTCACTTTCTTTTAATTTTTTTTGTCAATTAATGTTTATTCCATCATTACAGAAATGTATTCCAGAGGATCCTGGGGGGGGGGGGGGGGGGGGGGGGGGGGGGGGGGGGGGGGGGGGGGGGGTCTGCTCTCGAAAAGCTGCCAACTCTAAAACTCAGGGATTGTAAGTTTTGGTGTAAGAGTCTTGGTGTCCGATGATTGTCCATATGTTCTCTGACCGGCTTTACTCTTTTCTAACAGGTTGGCTCTGGAGGAAACCTTGAATACTTGTGGATTTAAAGAAAAAAATGTCAAATTTAGTTATTTGGACCAAGTTTCACTCAGTCCACAACTTTGTTCCAAAAAAAATATCAGTTATCAGCCTTCACCAACCCTTATCGGTCAAAACCTCATCCCACTCTCTGTAATGTGCTGTACAGGACATATGCACTTATAGTTCTCTGGTATTTAAGCCAAGATGTTGACTCCAAACAGAGACTCCTCTTCACTTTGGAGAGTCTGCCGTCGGGGAGGGCTCCCTCTGGCCCTCCAGACCGCTCACCAGTCTCTGGATGCTTTGCAGCTCATTCACTGTGTCCTTCATGGAGGTTTTTGGGGATGTGGCCCTCCCACTTGACCCTCCTATCTTGTGGTTGCTGTGGTGCTCTGGGGCTGGGCTGGCCTCTCTGCTGCCCGGTTTGGATGATTCAGAGGCCGGGTTGAGGCTGCTTGGCAGGCCGGTTGTCAGCAGACTGGAGCTCTGAGGCAATGACACCGGGAGCTGGTAAGGGTTAAAACGGAGCCGAGGCCGGGACGATCCCAGGAAGGGATTCCTGGAGAGTGGGCTGGAAGTGCTGGTGGTGGGGAGGGCTGAGGCTGCCGCTGCAGCTGCTGCCATGTAGGTGTAAGGGTATGGGAAAAGCCCTCCAAATGGAGGCATTGGGATGCCCTGTAATATAGAGGGGAAAGATTTGAGTCATGATTGTCAAATAATCAAATTAGTGATAGACAATACAATCTGAACACAACAGGAGCCAAACTGATCTGTTCCCTGAGAGGATCTAGTTCAGATTTTTTTGAAAATACAAATCAAATCAAAAACTAAAGCAACAAATGTCTTAATTAAAATTCCTCTGACACTTTTCACAGATGCCTGATAAAATGTTTAAAACAATATTTTGATGATTGCACCTTTAATTAAATCCATATGTTTTAGTATAAATACACGTTTGTCAGAAGCAAATACACAAGATCTTGCTTTTATTCCCAAACTTGTTTTAGGTACTAAATTAAACCCAACTCTGATTCATGTGTGTCTGGTGTTGTACTATGCAAGGTGACAATGATATGAACAGGTGTGTTCTTTAAGAAGTGACACCTGATCCTGTCTAAACCCACCAGCCTATCTGTCTTGCTTGCATCAGCTCAGGTGTGTGAGCAAACTAAATCATTTTCTGACAGGATGACCTTCCTTACCTGAGAGGCTAGCATGTGCTGGGACAGATGGAAGGGGAAGGGGTTGGGGGTTCCTCCTGTGCCCTGGGCGGAGAGGCTGCCGTTTTCCAAACCACTTGCTCCCGATACAGAGGCCAAAAGATGCCCCATTCCCATAGCAGAAAAGGCTCCAGGGGCCATGGCAAACTGGCCAGGATGAAACAACAGCGGCGATCCGGTGTTCAGAGGGTTAAAGAACTGCTGACTGTGCAGGCCAGACAGAGCCAGGCTTTGTAAGTGGCCTGGGCTGAAGTGCGAGGGGCTCTCGGTCTGGACCATGAGAGGAGAGAACGTGTCCTTACTGGCACTGATGCCTCCGGCCTCTGAGTCCTTTATCAGTGCGTCTGTGGTGTCCTTCCTGTGCCTGCTTTCTGCTTTGTCCTTCTCCAGGTTCCTTATACTGAATATGGAGTCATCCTTCTTTTCCACACTAGGCCTGTCCCGTACGCGGTCCTCACACCTGGAGCTATAGGGGGACACGGGTTCAGGACCTGGGCTGTTGGAGGCGGTGCAGTGCTCGTCATGATGCTCCAGCTCCTGCTCGCTGTCAGTGCACGTTTTTTCATCTACAGACAGGAACCACAAGACATGCAAGAAGAACATTAAACCACTTTTCACCTCATTTCTAACTCTTACAAAATACCCCCCACCACACACACGCCTAGTGCCAACAGGCTAGTGGTTTGCATTTTAAAATTACATTTGCAGTATTTTATTTTCAAAATCAATAACAAGATCAAGTTAATTTTGAAACGGTACAGAGGTTTTAAATATGCAAACATAAGAACAATTAGAACAATCAAGTAATTATAAACCCAATAATGGCTAAGAATTAAATATTATGTAAGAGAAAAAAATGACATCACATTAATGAAACACAGTCTGTTCCTGCATCATAAATGAATAACAGTGGGATGCAGAGAAATAAGTCCAGTACAATGGCTGATAGGCGTGGAGCACCAAACAAATGTACCATCAATAGTTTAAAAAAACAAACATCTTTACAGGTTGAAAGCACAATACTAAATTTACCAAACAGACCCAGTTAAATTAATAATTTATTAATTTAATATAATTTATTAAAAATTAATTAAAGTGAATAGATCAATAATTCTATTTCATCACAGCTGCCTCACGGATTTTTCGCAATAAAATTACTGAAATTTAATACAATTAATATATCAAAACATAATTTTAAATATTCCATTTAAATGTATGTGTATATTAAAAAAGTTCTAAAGTTGTGACACGCAATGGCGTTGTCCCGTCATCACACACTCATGTATGGGCCCCACAGTGAAATTCGACAACACTGTTGTCTCACCTCGACTCGCTCTGCTGAACCTCAGCGGGCTGCTACCGGCGCCCAGCGGGGAGTGGACGGCGTCCCTGCCGCCCGGAGGCTCACTGGAAGAGGCGTCCGAATCCGCGCCCTCCCGGTCCGCCTTGCACTGGTCCTCGTACATCCGCAGCGACGGCATGGTCAGCTGCTTCCTGCTCAACAACAACAAAAATAACTTTGTAAATAATAATAATAATAATATTCATAATACGGAATGTCGTCACATTGTGATACTATACATTGTGAAATAAAAAGATGGTGGGTCTCACACGCGCGCGCGCGCGCGCGCGCACAGACACACAAACACACACAGACGCACATCAAGTCAGGTGCCTTGCGGCAGGTTGATACCTTTTCTCCCTCCTTCCGTTCCCCGTGTCTCTGAATCCTTTCGCAAAAGGGTTGTTGTCGATCTTCAGCTGCGTTATCTGTCGGCACAGGGACACACTCCATGTTAGGGCATTCAGAAAAACAGAGCCACAGTCCGAGTCTTTTGTCTTCACCTGACCCATATTTATACAGGAAACGTTGCAACAAACCCACGCAGAGACTCGTTGGACAGGAGCCAAGCTGGGCCCTGGATTTGAATTATTAATAAAAAGCGTGATGATGGGGCGTTATTGTCATAGGCCCCCGGAGAGAAGTTATGCTACAAAATATTTCTCTGTGGGGCCACGACCCTCCGTTACTTCAGAAAAAAGGCAGAGGGAGCACTACTTGAACAGATGACTGTCTTATCAAAAATTAATATTGCGGTGTGGATCACTGCTGTTTCACGGTATGTCCAGACGTGGAAGAGGCCACGAGCCGGCGCTGAGCCGGCAGGGGCCTCCTGGAGACCCTCAGTGGCCCTTGGAGAAGGCGCTTCAGGCGTCTGCCACATCTGCCCGCTGTGGCTACAGGGTGAGGAGCCTTTTAAATGCCCTGTAATCGATTGTGACTCGTTGCCATAAACTTTTACGACAAGACCCCCGCAAGCAGACCCTCCTGGACACAAGCTCCAATTAACTCCATTGAAGAGGATCAAGAGTGAGCAAAGGGGCTTATACTAATAATGGCCTCAAATAAACACATATTCCATTTAATTTATTTCAATAAATAGCAACTTTATACGTCAAACATTCTCTTAAATCCAAAATAGGAGGTCACTGAGGTCACCTTTTTAAGAAAACCAAAATACATTCAAAAGGGAGGATATCTGCTCAGTGTGGTGCTGCACCACAACAAAACACGACACTCTCCAGCATTTACACGCCTAATTTATTCACTTTTGGTATAAAGGCTACAGGTCATTGGTCGTCCCGTGAATAACAGATAAGACACAGCACACAACAGCGAGGCTGCAGGTTTGAATTCTCAGTGAGAAATACACGCTGCACTTATAACCCGGGCATAACAGCAATTAAATAAATCAAGTGGGACATGCGAGTCCTCTGCAGGGAAATTAGGCGACCTACAAAATCAGATTAAGTCTTCGGGGGTTGGTGGTGGGGGGAAGGGAAGCATGCAGGGCATTTATTTTGCAAAGTAGCAGCCATATTATAAAGGCCAGCCGGTTGAGTGTGAACGGTGTCTCACCTTGTCGTTCTGATACGCAGTCACGGCCACAAACTCGGTCTCCGGGAACACGTAGGTCCTGAAGGTGCTGTAAGGGAGCTTCAGGATGTCGTTGGCCCGCACTATGTGGAACCTGGGCTGGTACTTGTGCATGGAGTTCAGGATGGTCTGCTCCAACACACAAGCGCACACAAATACACTCAGCTTTGTAGTCAAGATCAGGACCTCGCATGTCTTCGTGCACGTTTAAACTCGACACTAGACAGAGTATGTTGACGCGCGGATCAACCAGCCCATTGTTACCGCTGCTGTTATAACTGCTGTGTAAGCAGCCTTGTCTGTAATTAGTGCGGGATAAAGTGAAGAACCGGACCAGGCCACACAGGTTGTCATGAGGGCGCAGAACCACAACAACATATACGAATCTGATTTGATCCAGTTTCTGAATTAAGCGACACATTTCCATCCCTTTCGCCGCATACATTTAACCAGCATTTTATGTCAATTAAAAAAAATAAAATAAATAACAACAAAAAATAAAAAAATAAAAAATAAATAAAAACCCTGGCCAGGCTGCGAATGTGCAAATAAAAATTACAACACTAACACTAACGTCTTCACAACTTCAACTCGATGTAGAAATAAATCCCGCTTGTAGACTATTTTGACTCACATGTTGAATGTTTCCAGTCGGAAGCTACTGTACACACACTGCCTGATGGACGTTATCACACATTTATCATCCGCTCCTGGGCAGGTTATTTTATATCCTCCCGCATATTATTTCACACAAATGGTACAAATATAATATCATATATAATAATAGCATTTTAGATAAACATATACGGACATTGCAGCATCACCTATGCAAATTAACAACACAGACTATACTATACTATACCGTACTATTAGTTTGCAGATGTGAGATACTTCATCTTGGCAATCAGGCTCATTTCACGTAATTTCTCTTTGACCCGGTTTGATAATACACCACTAAATCCCCATTCCTTGCAAACATTCAGCTCAAATATGTTTCATTTATTCATCTCTTTCTTTTTTAAATTTCCAAAAAATCTCCACTAAAACCCACAGACTAGCCAGGGCCGGGGAGAGCAGCCCCCGTGTAAACCCGCAGGCCTTGGCTGCTGCGGGGAGCTGGACCTGGGTTTGACTATTTGGATGGAGGAGGAGGACAACGCAGGCTGATAATATTCTGCAGAGCTAGGAAAAAACATAAGCTCTGTGTCAAGTGGTGACAGAGTGACAACAGCCCTGGACGTTAAGACGAGCAGCGCCATAATTTATTCATCTTTAAACGCATAAACTGTATTCTAGTTCTGAAAATATTTTGAAAGGATAAAAAAGGTGGTAGATTTTTTTGTTGCACACTTGTTTTTATCCTTCTTCACAAGCACACAAGCTCTGATTTATTAATTCCTTGCTTTTTCCCCCTGACAGTGTTATTATTATTGTTCATAAAACACCTAAACACACCGCGCCCCATCTGTTCCAACAGCGAACACCCCACGCAGCACGACAAACACGAAAAATGTATCCACTCAGACGAGCAAAGGAAAAACTTAGTGTACTTACAAATCCGTGTTTGTCTGAGATATTGTTGGTCAGCTTGAGTTTATGGAAAGCAACAGGCTTGGCCATCCACTGCTCGCCGGTGGCCGGGCTGTCTGGGTGGATATACATCCTCTTGGGCATCTCCGGGTCGGCCTTACCCGCCACCATCCAGCGGGAGTTGTGGAACTTGTAGCGGCAGTCGTCGGCCGCCACGATGTCCATCAGCAGGATGTATTTGGCTTTTTTGTCGAGGCCGTTTATTCGCACCTTGAACGGGGGGAACATCCTCCTGACGAGAGAGACACACACACAGACACAGGGAGTCAACACGCCGTGATTCAACCACAGCACAACAGCAGATCGTGGTTGGGAGACTTGGACACGTCTGATGAAAGAGGCATTGAAGGCGCAGGAAGACACATGACGCACTGACAAGTGGAAATATTGTAATTGTCAGATATTATTCTCCAGTGTTGCACGCAATTAGGCGACAGTGAATAGCCATAGTGTGTGTGTTTGTGTGTGTGTGTGTGTGTGTGTACGTGTGTGTGTACGTGTGTGTGTGTTTGTGTGAGAGAGAGAGAGAGTATCTGTGGTGTCTCTGTCAGCCTGTGTGTGTGTGTGTGTATGTGTATTGTCCAAGCATACACTACAAAGCTCAGTCGTATATTTATGACCATACCACTTCACGTATTGCTGCTTTTTGAAGTGACAGGCTGTTTATAAAATCCAGAAGCCTGTCGCCTCAACAGAATGCAGTTTGGGAGATAAAAAAAACCCTGATTAAAGTTCGGGCTACGCCCCCCCCCCCCCCCCCCCCCCCCCCCCCCCCCCCCCCCAAAAAAAAAACCCCAAAACAAAACAACAAATACCTCAAATTTGATCAGTCTGGAAACCCTTCGCAAATATTCCAAAAATAATATGGAGTTTTATTAAGTCTGTTATTTTCGTAAACTAAGCCTAGATAACTTATACATTTGGCTGAAACGTTTACGTTTAGTGCAAAAAGCGAAAAATAACAAAGTCTGTAGTTTAGCTCAGTGTTTTTATTAATCGTAGAAAAGCTAATAATCGGTGGGGGAATAAGTGCCAGAAGCCCGGCGCACAGGCTGCCATTGAATAACTTGAGTAAATGGATTTTTAGTTGCTCTAAACTTGTCATGTGTTTTTTTTATTCTCTGCGTGTATGCAAATTAATATCGGACGTGTTCTGCAAAATAAAATATCCTCGGTAAATCCAAGAGAGGAATTATAGTTCTGAGTAATTCTTACCTCCCGGACTTGGTAATAACCATCTCCGTTCCGAGTTTATGAAACTGGTCCCAAAGATCTTTGGCTTCCAGTGTAACTTTAGGGTCGTCGTCCACCTCCTCCTCGGGCTCCAGGCTTTTCATGCTGCGCAGATGAGCCGCCTGATGGTGGCTGAGGGCCGGGTGGAGCCCAGCCTCCGCCGCCCCGGCCAGGCCGTGGTCCGGGATGGGCTTGGTGAGCGCCCCGGGAGGCAGGCTGAGTGCCGGGAAGAAGGAAGGTTGCGCGGCCGCTAGGAAGGCGGACATGGGGAAGTCGGTCGCCCGGTGTGCGTGGAAAGGGTGATAAGCCATTGCAGTCCCTGTGAAAACTGGATCTCTCATCGGTGCATCCACAAAAACCAAGTGAAATAATGGATATTTTAGTGGTATTCCCCCCAACCCGGTGCCAGCGTAGGTCCGCGCTTCGCGAGCAGTTAATTTCTGTAAAGCTGTACAGAGGAGTACAGCGCCTTGTAATAGCGCGTTAACAGAGTGAAGAAAAAAAAATAGCCCAAAGTTGTTGTTGGTGTGCTTTTCCTCTGGTTCCTGCTCCGAGTCCTTCAGTAGAAGCGGCGCGGTGGAGGGAGAGCCCGGCTGCGTGGTGTGCCTCTTAGAGAAATAAGCTGTTTCTCTGCTTCAGTCATCCCACACTGACTGGATAGATGTGGCCCCGTTCACTGCAGATCTGTGACTATCTCACATGTCCTTCCTGCCTCCATCCCCAACACTAATGAACCAAGCCCATTTGATTGCTGATTTTACGCTTTCTGGACCAATTGTGGGCCCCTATAGGCGTGGTTCTGACAGCTCCGGCCAGACTCTAGGAGAGGAGGGGGGCAAGAAGGTGTCGGAAGCATTAACAGTAAGAAAACATGTCAACAGGATAAAATATTAACCAATGACAGGAAAGATCGGGAAATCCCACCCCCATTTCCAAGCCAAACACCGGGTCAGCCTTCAGTTCTTGGCCGGCGAGGGAGCACCTCTCTCGGCTTGCGTTTCTACAATGTCGCCTCCGAAGAAAGCAACCTGTCCACTGTCTTAATACTCACCTTTATACAGAGGAGCAGCTCCACTTCTCTACGTTCACCCCTGTCTTTTAGAACAACTCACTCGTGTAAATCCTCGACTCGCGGCTCAGCTCTGCATTCCGGAGATGCTTACAAAGAGCCGCTCTCTCTCTCTCTCTCTCTCTCTCTCTCTCT
Organism: Scophthalmus maximus; assembly: GCF_022379125.1. NCBI lineage: Eukaryota > Metazoa > Chordata > Actinopteri > Pleuronectiformes > Scophthalmidae > Scophthalmus > Scophthalmus maximus. The sequence goes on from NC_061525.1 coordinate 1,847,765, forward strand.
CTCTGTCTCTCTGTCTCTCTCTCTCTGTCTCTCGGTCGCTCTCCATAACAGCAGATTTGTTATTATTCCAAGTTATCGGCTGTTTTTGACGCTTATTCTGGATTTGTCTCACGTTGGCCCAGGCAATGTTAGCTGTGAGTGTAGTGACTTAGGACTCATACAGCCCCAGGTTCCCCACGCGAGAGCCATTCATCTGTGCGTGTTCCTGATCGGGCTGACGGGAAGGCAGCAGCAGCAGCAGCGGCAGCAGCAGCCGCGGCGGCGGCGGCAAAGTAACACAGAGAAAAGTCTGGGGGAAAAAACACAAATCAAGATGCTGCGTGGAGCAAAAAAAAAGAAAAGAAAAAAAAGAGGAAACGACATGAATGACGATGAATGAATTTTGAGAAAGAATTCAGAGGGCAGGAAAGCGGTGAGTGCTCACTTCGATACAAACTTTTCCTTGTTTTGCTGCAAACTAGGACTCCATAGAACTTTTTAGATGTTGTTTTAATATTTAAACGAGTGTACACAGTAGCGTGCCTTTTCGGGTATATTCTATTATTACAGTGCTCTGTGACATTGCGGTGATGTTTTTTTCTGTGCCTGGCGTGTAGTTTGCATTTCCACACCAAACACGGTCAGCGATGAGATGATTTAGTGCTCAGACTGAGAGCTGAGGGGCAGGCCGTGGTGGCGCGTAATCTCCGACAGGTTGTGCTCTGTGTTGTACTTTGTCAAACCAGGGACAGTGCGGGACTCCGGGGGCCACGGAGGGCTCAGCCAGCCCCGCAGCACTCTGCTCTGCTGAGCTGCTTTAGAGGAATCCAGCGCCGCAGCTCTTGATTAACTTGGACTCGGTTTGCTGGAGAGCCGCTTGGCGCCAGTCGGCTGATGCGCCACAATAAGAACAGTCTCTTGTCTCTTTATATTTACCCTGAAGTGCTGCATGTGCGAGCGCCCCCGGCCCCATCAGCAGCCTCATCTGCGGCCCCGCTCCACTTTTCTGCCTCAATCATGACTCAGTGTCGGACTCAAGCAAGTTTTTGCGGGGATAAACAGCTGCTCTCTCCGGGCAGGATCGGTCGTGGAGGCGGCCACAGGCGTCGCTTAGACCAAAACTGAAACAAAAAGTGATTATCCTTCTGAATGAGACTGTCACCGACAACTGCGCATTTCCTATTTACCCCTGTAACTCAGCCGCGTGTCCGCGGCTTCCGCTTACAGTGGTATAAAGCTCTTACAGGCCATAAAAATGTCTTCAATAACATTTATAAAACCCCAATCATTAAAACATAATCCACGTAATGACGACATAATACACAGAACAGAAGTGTAATACATTCAAATTAACCCACATTGCATCTTGAGAAAAAGTAATCACATTCTTAAATGCGACCAAAACAAATGCAACTCCAGAAAGTCTGAGCAACCGGCACTTGTGTGTCAGAAACAGTGTGTTATGTGATTTAAGACCATGAAATGTTTGCACATCTCCACTTCGTTACACACTTGTTGCTCGGCTTCCATCGGGTTGATACAGCCATGCGTAAAGAGTCTGCAGTCTGGACAGGGGGCAGGCGCAGCTACAGCATAGCAGGGCGCAATGTACCCCAGTGAAGCCAAAACAGTTTCCACAGGCCCGTGAAACACATCAGATCAGACACAAGTCCCTGGAGCAGCAAGCTTTTCACACAGTACACACATCCACAGCATCCAGTGTACAGCTACGGGGGACATGTGCATTTTCATCCTGCCAGGTGTCGGAAATAAAAGCCAGCGAACATCAACTTCAAGTTAGAATGTTAGTGCACCAAGAATGTCTTTACACACTCTTCGACATTTCCGTCAGATGTATGTTTGATGATGTGGTTTGCATCTGTTATAATTTGAATGGACATCTGACTTGTTTGGAATGCTGCAACCTGAGATTTATGAAATGATAGGGATGTAGGAGCGGCGGTGGCTTGTTAGAATTTTGGAGCTGCATGCATAGAGCTTTACATGACAAAAAAGATTAACGGCATATGGAGGTGGCTAACTGTTTTCAGCCGGAATGCTGGATAATTGCATCAATAATGCTTGTACAAATTACTCACCATTTATTTGTTCTGTGCCCTCAGCGGCACAGAAATCTCCATTAAGCGCGATTTAAAAGTCATTAAGTGGAAGGAAGACTGCTCTGAGCTGCTGGTAGATCTGCATGGAAGAGGCACTGCACTGATAGATTAACAGAAGACTATATCATTTGTGTTGACTGTACAGAGTGTACATATGCTCCTTAGACTTGCTTGGGTGTGTGTATGTCCTGGGGTTTGGAGGAGACACAAACTTCACGGAGAGGAAAAGAAAATGGGCAACTTAAAATTTGAAAACAATCTGAAATTCATAATTTCACAGAATATATAGACACTATCAGTTTGACAATTTTAATTGTCTTATACCCCAGACATTGGTCAAATAAGATAGTTTGGAAGCTTAAACTTGAGATATTTGACGCAGAGTTGTGAGTCACACTGTCAGCTCAGGTTATATTTAAAAGGAGTTAACTGCTTGCTCGACGATTCTCAAACAGTGGGAAAGTTTGTCTGTGCCCTTGATCCGTCCCGTCAGTACAATACAATACAGGTGCAGATGTGAAAATGTGCGTTAAATGCGTTTTTCTTTCCCGGTGATTTCGCCTCCGTGTCAGTGATCCGAGCCAAAGACGCTCTAATTACAACATAACGGGACACTTTGCGCCATATTCGTCTATAATTGAGTATTGTTATTTTCTTCCTCCTCTCGACATTGTTCCTTTCTTCCTTTCACCGCTCCATCTTCTCCTCCCATCTCTCTGCATCATCTCTCCGGCTATATTTAGCGGCTAGACTGAGGCCTTGGCGCCAGACCGTTTAAGACCTGTCAAAGTCCCTCATATTTCCCCCTGTCACATGGAAACCCGGCGACCAGCGGCCCTCTCCTCCTCCTCCTCCTCCTTCTCTTCTTCTCCTCCTCCTTTTCTCTTTTCCACCTCCTCCCTCTGCTGCAAATACTGGCAGCCCTCCTCCTCCTCCTCTCCTTCATATCCTCCACTTCCTCCAACTCCTCTATAGTTCACTCCGCTAAATTAAACATATCAGTTCTCACTTGTTGAAAGAGCAAAAAATGCCCCCCCACACACACGCACACGCACACACACACACACACACACACGCACACGCAAGCACACGCACGCACACACACACACACACACACACGCACGCACACACACACACACACACACACACACGCACACACACACACACACACACACACACACACACACACACACACTCATCCTATTTGGAACAATATGGTACCGGGACCGGCCGGGACAATTGGGACGGGAGCTTTGCTATGAAACAAACTTTTTTCCGGACATGACTTCATGACAAACTCAATCATAAATTACAACCTCGTGCCCAGTGACCTGGCAGCCTCTCTGCTGGACAGAGGCTGTGTAGGTGCGTCGAGAGGTGTCTGCCTCCACCGTGAGCCTTGGGTGCGTCTGACTGACAGGTAGGCCACCAGGTGGGGGCGCTATCGTGACCCAGGTGAGCCAGAGGAAAGTGACAGAGCGGTGACATCCACAGGTGTCAGACTCTTATCAACGCCCAGTCAGATACGGGTCAGTGTCACAGAGGCTCAGAAAGTTTTCACTTGATTAATCATTCGGCTCTTTGCATTTGTAAATAATTCTCAGACAACATCTGATGGGATCATTGCCAGTTCTTGGAATTATAGTGTCATAGTATCACAGGTCATTGTATCGAGGAGCCTCCGGGACCCCTTTGCGAGGCGCTGCATAAGTGTGCGCGCGAGCCAGTGTGTGTGTTTATCCAGTGATAATAACAAAGGATGAGCACCGAATGTGACAAAACCTCCAAAATGATCACAGTGACATTAACTGCAGTAATTACTGTTTGCCCCGCAGCCTTAATAAAACTGGTCACCGGTTATTTTATTAATCCAAAAGCAACGTTAAATTATTTTTTTTTCATGTATGTGCATCACATTCCAAATGAATGCAAATTCGATTCTCCCTTTTCATGTTTTTTTAAACACATCCATGCATATGAATGGGAAATATTTTTTATCCTGACAGATCTGCAAGAGAATTCTAATTAGAAGAAAATGGTATTATTTTCTTTTCAATCTCTCCCCCCTTTATTTCTTTTTTTTCTAGAACAAAAAACACGTATTTTGAAAACAGATTGATTTAATTTGCGCAGATCGCAAATCCCTTGATTTAACTGACGTTTGTTTGTTGTTTTTTTATGCGCAGCCTGCGAGTGTACACGAGCTCTGTGTTGAAAATCGAAAAGAAAAGAAAAGAGAGGCATCGAACGGCTCCTGTGTTTGTGTCCAAACTCATTCTCATCCAGGAAACATTGAAGCAGCGGGTTTTTGACATAATGCAGCTGACAATATTTATTACTGCTTTATGTTCGTTCAGAGGCATTTTTGTTCAGACCAGAGAACTGCTCTTCTGTGTGTTTTGCAGATGTGTTGACAGCAACTGAATTAGCAGCTGCGGTGCGGGGCGCGGCGGAGGAGCGGAGGCTACCTGCAGGCCGGAGGGAGACGCGTTTTATTCTGCTGCAGGGAGGAAGAGGCTCACACACAACACAGACCCACACACCACAACCTGCACCCTGCAACTCAAGACTGCAACTGTCTTCTGTAATTCATAAACTTAAACTCATCACTCAACGTCTCAAGTAGAAAACGTCAAAAGTGTTTGTGTGTGTGTGTGTGTGTTTGTGTGTGTGTGGGGGGTGTATTATTTAAAACACAGACCTGAAACCGTTCACTATGCGATGAAAAACAATTATAAACAAGAACTGCGAGTTTTACTTTTTAAAAAGGATTTAAAGAGATTTAGAAGCTTCAAATGGACAGAACATCTGAGAAATGTTTTATCATGAAATGAATAAGGTGAGTGGAGCTCTGTCGCGTATCCTCCGTCAGTTTATGTTGCACTATGAAATCATACGGGCCCATATACTGTGAGAGTTTTTCTCGATCAGCTTCAGCATCATCCGTCAGCGGCAGCGCACTGAGCTCAGACCATGTGCAGATACAGTTCTATTCACCAACAGGGAGCAGCTTTCAAAACTTGGTTAAACTTCAGCATCATTTCCTTCACCGGAATTTATCCTGATGACACGATAATAATTAACATGCTGATACAAAAATAATTCAACAGTGATAAAATGATAAAAACTTCCACTCATCGTTACAATTTGATCTATATGCAGTTTAACGTAGGATAGGATTCATGGATTTCAGAATAATGTGCCAGTGTGTAACTTTTCTGCTGCACTTTCATGATGATGATGATATATGATGCAGTGGAATAAATGGAATCGTCTGCTGCAGAATAATCACTCATCATTATTCTAAATGAGTTCTCGTGAGGAACATTTATTAGATATTTCACCCAAACTGAACATGATCAGAGAAAACATGGTTAGTCTGCTGGGGTCCCGCTGCTGTCACAGTGTTTCTAAGCAGTCTTTCAAATTCACAGGGCATTGGACGGCTTCAGTGTGGCGAGGGTGTGATGTAAAACGTAGAAGTATCATCCAGGGTAAGTCACACACAGTGAACACTGAGTTCCAGGACAAACGAATGACTCAAAATATCTGGTTTATAACGGAGCAATTAAGTGATTGGTCCATGCATCCTGGTCACTGGTTCCCTTTTTAAAGTAGTTCCTTGTTTGTCTTTTTTTTCCAAATTGTTATGGATTTTTTAAATGAATAAATACATGTTAATCTTCCAAAATTTGATATTTGAGCAGCCATCTATCATCCATTAAAATATAATTATTTCATATTTCAACTAATGAACTCTGTCTGGATTTTGCTGATGCCCTGCAAAACAGGATTCTCTTTGTTTGCACAAATTCCTGATTTCTGAATGAGTAAAAATGTGTGTACCTGCTTTTGCCCACCATATATAAATATATACACACATATACATATGTAAATATATTTACACACATGTGAGCTACCAACTGGTTTTCCGATGTTTACCAATCTACCATAATATATACAGTAAAATGTATGTAGTTTAAGTATTTTATTACACTTTCATGGTAAAAATAGAATATATAGAATGAGTTGCATGGTTTCAGATCACTGGCCTCTTGCATTATGTATACGGTTAAAGCTACAAATTAATCTTAAATGCTCCATATATGATTTTGTAAGTTAAAGGACATATGATATACCGAATTTGTATAGTGCTGTTATTTTTTTTACTTAAAAAAAAGTTACTTTTCACAAAATCTGCAGTAGAAAGAATACAGAATTGCCACAAATGATGATGTGAATTTGGACGCACGGTGTTAACCACAGTGTTGCTGAATGAATGGCCTGTTACAGCACAACGTTTGGATAAAAATGCAGAAGAATCATATTAATTAGCAGCATCTTTGTCACTGGCTTTAAAAATAACAGCAGATATCAGACACACTCTCTCTGACGACCTATAAACACAGCAAGAGTTTTCTGCTGGTTGCTTCGGAGAAGTAAAAGTTAGCAGGCGTTGTGGGAAGTGGTTCAGGCTACCAACGTCACCTTAACCTGGAGACATGGACGATGGCAAAGCTGCACTGTGCACACTTGAAACTAAGAGTTGACACAAAATGACCCTGGTCACACCAGCTACACTGAGTGAATGCTAACAATTTTACCTCTTAGTCTACAACACCAATGACACACAATGTTTACTATAACACAATGTGTATTATATAGAGAGCAGATATTTTCTGACTTTACACTGCTGACCTTCTGTCACTTAACATAGCTAAGGCTGAACTGTTAACAAGGAGCTTGTTATCATTAGGCAGAATGCATGCTAAGACAGTAACATAATAAGGGTGCGCGTTGGCTCATTCATGAGCTGTTTCCGATTGAAAGGTTCAACCTCTGAAACTGTTCTCCCTGCTAAAGTTCTTCCTCTGATGAAGCAGAACCAAAAGCAGGAAAATCTGTGTCAGTACAGGCTTCGTCAATGTGACTGAATGAAAAACAGCTTCATGATTCAGTTTGCTGCTGATTCAGTATGTTCCTCACAAACATGAACAGCAACTGAACAGCAACTCAAGTTTCGTCGCAGGAGGTCGGATAATCAGGACCTGGAAACTCTACAAAAGTTTGCTCCATTTACATTTCAGGGAGCGGATTCTCTGGACTCATTGAGGAGGGATTTACTGTTGTGCTCAGTGACTTGTTTCTCAAAGTTAATGACAGAACACAGAACTTCAGTATCTCAACTAACTGTGGCTTGTCCCAACCTTCTCTAATCCAACAGGGCAAAATTTGGTTTTGGTTCCGATCCAGTCGAAACAAATTACATATACTTATGCTCAACACGAAGCAATATAGCCATACAGCATATGCACCGGAAGGGGAGAAACTCTGCTACACGCCAATATCAACCATTTTCAACTAAACAAAACACACTTCAAACACCAAGCAACTAAATCAGCATTGCATAAACATAACTGTACAACAGTACACTGTGGCTCAGGAGGTAGAGTCGTTAGTCCATCAACCCGAAGGTTGGCGGTTCTGCCAGTCCACATACCGTTGTGTCCTTGGGCAAGACGCTTAACCCTAAATTGCTTCTGACAGCTCTTCCGACAGTGTATAAAAAAATGTAAAGCGCTTTGAGCTGTCTATATGACTAGAAAAGGGCTATATAAATACAGTCCATTTACCTGTCCAGTATGTCCACATATGATGGTTGTGATATTTCTTGCTAACACCAGAAGCTACATATCATAGCAAAGCCCAGATACAGATCCCAAGGTGGGTTTCTTATCACTCTACAATGAACCGCCATCGAACAAGCAGCCGAGAAGAGCAAAAAAAGTTTGTATCAAACAGCAACATACAAAAATTATGTCTGACCTTTCGTGTTTTGATCCATAAATCTGCTTCCGCTCGCTAGCACAAAGGCTACTCGTCACTTTGAGCTGATATACGGCCTGTAGCGCTGTTTGAAATCAGCGGAGGGATTCTAATGTGAAAAGGCTATGACCAATCAAATTCCTCACAATGGATTTGACCCCTAACAGATGACGGTTCGATAGAAATGGTCAATCATTCAGATTGACCAATGGGCTGATGAGCTATAGAACTGCCTATGAAACGTTGTGTCACTGCTAGCTCTGATGTCATTACGCCACATTACAAAGATCGTTTTTTGAGACAGTTTTACTAGATGTAACACACACTCTGTCTGGCCAGGTTCCTGCTAAAGCCTGTAACCTTGCTCTGCTTTTCACTTTATTAGTATGAAATTTGGCACAGATAATGTTCAGATGTTGTCCTAGGGATTTCAAGAGGAATGGGCTTCATATGCATAATTACTTCAGATATTCAGAAATTCCCTCTGAATTTTTTTTCTGGGTGGACATGAAATCTTTCATTTATGTTGTGTTCCATCTTCATCTACTCTGACCCAGTAATATTTTCACTAACTTTTACACCTATGCTGAAATATCGAAAGCGTTCCCTTAATATAGATTCCAAGATTATTCACAGATATACTCTTTTCATTTTGGGAATGATATTTTCGAGCAGGGACCTGCGAAAAGGGCCTCTAGCTTTCCATTGTCTGTTACAAATGGACACAATGTGAGTCGGTTTTGCAAAACAAATTGTTATTTGGATCATCTGGGTCATTTTTAAATTTGAAAAAAAAACTTAAAAATGACCCAGATGATCCAAATAGATTTCATCCACGGATATAATTCATGCTTCTGAAGATTTTCAAATGTAAAATGTTTACCATAACATGTTGAAATCAAATAAAAAAGTTTCAAGCACAAACTGTAGTTTTCTTCTTCTTCTTCTTGTTGCATAATGCTGAACTCTGGGTGAAGTGGCAGAGACACATCCTGCCAGCTGGAGCTTATTTCTTCTTTATTCATAAGGGACTCTTCCAATGTAACCTTTAATAACCACATTGTGTAATGGCTGTGTTTTTATGCATTCACTCTGTTCTACAGTTCAAAGTGTAACAGCATTTGTTTTAATGTGACCGGAAATATGGGCACACTGTTAAGGCATTAATTTGGAATAAGTTGTTCATTTAATACTTTGTGCAAACCATGTCTTCAAGTCTTGATAAGTTCCATTATAGTTGGGCAAGAACCCCTTATTCATGACTATTAGCTTATGACCACATTGATGAGATGAAATAAAGCACAAGAAAGAATCTATTATTGATCTAATTTAATTGGACTTACTTCAAAGGCTTTCAGTTAATATTTTACTACAAAAAAAGACATGCACAAGGTTTGTGCAGATTAGCAGAGAAACAAACACATCCTCTTGTTTCCCTTCTCCTTCAGAACAAATAGCCAAATTTGCCATAAAAAAAGTCCCTTGAACGACACTACAGTGGTTGTAAAAATATGGTACTTAGTACCAGTGGTACTATGAGCTGATGGTCAGTGCTGTGGTTGAAATCTGAAAAACTTATTAGAAGGAGAGTAAGAAAAAAGACAGACAGTTTCATTACCTCCAGTTTAATTATGTTTTTACTTGCATGAATGCAGGAAAAAAAAGGTCAGTATTTTACAAAGCAAATCAAGCATTTGCTCCACAGTAAGAACACGTAGATAAATGTCCTCATTCAGTCAGCGAGCCAGGCTATCATGAATACAGCCAGTCCAACAGCACTTTATGTGCACTATATCATTCACTCATATCTTTTCAAAGGTGACTCTGTAAATATTGCATTTCAGTTTTCACCAAGTCCAACATTTGAAAAAGACAAATTAACAGGCGTATTTAAGTGTATTTAATCAAGACATTTATGATTATCAAAGTCCATCTACTCTGCTACGTGTGAAGCTAGAACACTTAATGAAAATACATTTTTCTTTAGAGATCTACAACTAGAGGCAGGAAAAGATTTTTGTCAGAAGTTGGTTATGTACAAAATACAGCATGACAGCTATGCAAGTCTCTATTACTCCACTCAATTAAAAGTTACTGGAAAGGCTGTGTGGGGAATATACCCAAATGATTTCAGAAATATATATCAATTAGTCTGTAAACATCAACATTTTTTCAGCCACTTAGTCATAGTGTCATCTCATTACTGCATCTTTTGTCACATGTTATTAAATGAAAATTAAAGGCATGAAAAGACCAAATTTAATCAAAAACATCAGTCAGAGGCTATGAGAGCAGCTGCACACACGGAGACGCTACATGTCACTGACTGGAATAAACATTTTTCTTCTGCGTGCACACACTTTCTTATGGCTCGTCCAGACAGCAGGCATGCCGTTAAACTTCAAACACAAACACACAGAATGATGGCGAGCGCAGGAAGAAGCAGACATCAGCTGCAGAGAGGAGAGGACGGCTGGCAACATCGTCTTTGTCCACTGGTTTATAATTGAACACACCAAGGTCACAGTGTTACACTGATTTGCTGGGCTATTAATGGTCTGTTATGAAAAATCTAAGATTGAATATAAAGCAAGTCCCTCGTTGAGCACAGGTTTTTGAAAATACACTGCATTTTTTATCTGTGCTTTCAATTTCCTGCCCTTTAGATCTTGCTATTGATCTTAGAAATAATTTCACAATATAATATATTTGTGCAGGTCGTGAATACAATCTGAGGGTCAAGGCATTTTTATTTTAGGAATGATTTTTGCATTAAAATTGTCAAATTAAAAATTATTGGAATTCTTTTCTTAAAATAACGCCTACAGCAAGCTTGAATGAAAAAATAACAGACTTCAAATCCAACCTAAGAAACAAAATGTTAATACTGTATGTAGCTGGGATTACACTGATTTGTAACCAGCTGTACGAGGAGTGAAAAACACTGAACACACAATACAGAGAAACACAAATCCATGACACGATTTTTGTTCCAGTTCAAAACATAATGTCAGTGACATGCTGGGTAGACAGATGTGTGGGAGGCAGGCAGGTGGTCAGTTGGGCTGGGCGGTGGTTGGTCTCCCTGGAGTTGAGGTGGGATGCTAGGGGAAGTTGGTGGGAAAGAGGCTGAGCGGCTGGCTCTCATTGGTGGGCAGGGGTGAGCGGTAGCCCTCAAAATTGCGCGGGATGCTGCCGCTTGTGGAACCCGAGCTGTTGCTGAGGGTTTCGATGCTGCCTTCCCTCTGCAGCTCTGCGGGGACAGACAGACAGACAGAGAGAATGTTGAGTTGGAGCAATCACCTATCAGATCACAGGCTAATCAAACGATATACATGCAAGCACCACATCTGTCTTTCTCCTTATTGTTACCATTATTGGTCGTACAACGAAACTGTGAGTCACAGTATTACAACACATTTCTTGTATGGTTAGCAATTTTTTTTTTAAAGGTTACATGTACCAGATTTCGAACGAATACAACAGCTAGCAAGTATTGTCTATGTAAAGATATAGAAGAAATGATGGCGTCCTGCGCAGAGAATGAAGTCACACTCCCTCAGTGTGTCGTGATCCGACCGTCTCTTTTTTTGTTTTAGTAGAGGGTCCAGCCATGTATGAGTGTTAGTGCATGTGAGTCTCTCCTTGTGTAGCCGTTGGCCCTCCTCACATTTATAAAGTGAGATGGCAGAGTATAGTTTGAAGTGTTCTGGTTAAAACGACCTCTCAGAATCTCCTCCACTGTAGGACCCACAGTTCAGACAGAGAGATAGGTGAGGCCAGAGTCCAATATCTGTCCTTCATGAAGGTTATTTAGTGTTGATTCAACTTTCATTTTCAGGGCTTTTTGTGGCACTGTTGAATTGTATTGGGTTTAATAGACAAGTCTTTCCTTCATTTTTTTCTGACATGTATATTTGAAAGAGGGAAGTTATTTTTTTTTAAAGGTTACATTTACCAGAGTTCTAATAAATACAGCACCTAACCAGTATTGTTTATGTAAAGATACAGAGGAGTGATGGCGTCCTGCGAATGAAGTCACACTCCCTCTGTGTGTGTCGTGATCCGACCGTCTCTGTTTTTTTGTTTTAGTAGAGGGTCCAGCCATGTGTGAGTGTTAGTGCATGTGAGTCTCTCCTTGTGTAGCCGTTGGCCCTCCTCACATTTATAAAGTGAGATGGCAGAGTCTAGTTTGAAGTGTTCAAGTTAAACGACCTCTCAGAATTTCCTCCACCGTAGGACCCACGGTTCAGACAGAGAGATAGATGAGGCCAGAGTCCAATATCTGACCTTCATGAAGGTTATTTAGTGTTGAACTTGTTTTAGACGTGTTGATTCAACTTTCATTTTGAGGGATGTTTGTGTTACTGTTGAATTGTATTGGGTTAAATAGACAAGTTTTCCTTAACTTTTTCCCGCCATGTATATCAAAGAAGGAAGGTTGAATAAAAGCAACACTTTCAACACACACTGAACATGATGACCATCATGAAGGAGGACTTGCTGCTGTATTAGACTGCATTAGTCTGAGAGGACCTGATAAACTGACTACTGAGGCTACATCCACATTACTACATCTTAGTTTTAAAACACATCACTCTTGCTATGCTTACGCCTGCCGTCCACACTACACCAAAGTTTTCAAACACTGATGGACCCGAGACATTTGGGAACGATGACACCCGCATACCACTTCCTGATTGGTACACCTTGACTACCAGCGGGGAAGGCAAAACTTTGTAAACACTGTCAGTAAACAGTTCCGCCTCCTTATTGGTCAAAGAAAAGGAATCCCTGCTCTTACTGTTGTAGACAATCCGCTTCCTGTTTACACCTGCACGCACATGCCCAGTGCACGTGATATGCATTTTCAGGTGTGTTAGCAGAGACGGGGATTATTACTGATACAGAGCTAAAATGCATGTGTGGTCCGAGAGTGTATGAGCTCTGCCTTCACAACCTTTTGTTTATTTGAAATTCAAATATAGCACATTGTAATGAAACACATATATAATAGTATATCTGTATATATACAGGTTTACTATATATCAGTCAATGAGCATGCGCACACACACACGCACACACGCACGCACGCACAAACACACAAACACACAAACACACACACACACACACACACAAAGTGTAAATACAGACAAAATGAAAGCAGTGATTCTCTCTGTAATCTGTTGTGACCTGGAGTTTTTTGTTTCTGGTATCCATTTCAGACAGTTTCCACTGCTGGAGTTTTTACTGAGCTATAATACCATGCTATAAATTCTTTCTGCACTTTGAGGTGACCTTTCACACTGCACTCAAAAGCATAACTGTGGAACAAATCAGTGACCTTGAGATGAACAGCAGAGCTAATTAACTTAAGACTCTATTTAAATTCCAATACTATACTGACAGAAAACAACAGCACGTCTTTAATACGTCCTGCAGATGTATATATGGATATTGTCTTTATCACAGAGGGAATTCAGGAAGTAGGGGATCTTACTTTAGCCCAGGGAACCTAATACAAACCACACTGTTTTTATCCAGGCTAACATGCAATGTGCCACTCTGGTGGTATCCTAGCCCACTAGCCACCCTCCCAGCAGCCTCCTCCTTAATTCCCCAATGCCACAAAGAGCATAAATGCTGAAGTAATCTTAGGCACAGGAGAGGACGGCTGGTGTCCTGCGCTCTGTGTTCAGACAATGTACTATAGCATGATGTTGTAAATAGTTGTATATTGTATATGTCATATTTTTTTAATCATCAACTTCCAATTTTAGTAGTCAGTCAAGACCCTCTCTCTCTGCCCCCATGAATTTACATTATGTCACTAACTCTGTGTTTTCTCTCTCTCCTAGTGTATCTCTGACTCCAGTGCTGCAGAATCCAAGTCATTATTATCAGGGCCCGAGCTCCACTGACAAAGTCAGAGCAAGCCTATTGTAATTGAGTGAATTATTATTATTATTATTATTGCGCAAATTAATCGTTAATTTGAAGCACTTAATGTGCTCCGACCTGCCCGAAGATTTGCACATGCATTAGAACCAGTGAAAAATTTGATACATTTGATAATTTAGGGGTCTCGGCCAGGGGTGTGTCTAATTATTATTATTATTGTTATTAATAACATCATTGCCTTTATAAGTGTCAGTGTTATTTGTGTAATTATAAGTATCAGTCTGGTAGAGGTTAAAGAGGTTGTACAACTGTTCTCTCTCTCTCTCCTTCTCCTCCTGTCTCTCCTCTCACCCTCTTTCTGCCCACCTCTCCTCTCTCCCCCATTTTTCTCCTCATCTCAACCGGCCAAGACAGATGGCCACCCACAACTGAGTCTGGTTCTGCCAGAGATTTCTTCCTGATATAAGGGAGTTTTTTCTCCTCCACAGTCACTAGGTGCTTGCTCATAGTGGGATTTGTTGGGTTTTCCCTGTAATATTGTAATATTGACCTTAAAATGTAAAGTATCTTGAGACAATGCATGTTGTGATTTGGCAATATACAAATAAAATCGAATTGAATTGAATATAAAACACATGAAAAAGCTCTCATTTGTCTCAACTGAAACCCAGGATAATAACATTGTTACTATATAAAGCTAACAACTACAAAGATACTGTCATATATCAACTGCTGCATGTCCTTTGTATGGATATATCAGTGAGCTGAATGAACGGAACAAAATAATACACAATCAATTTGTAGTCGAAAATAAATAATTTCCTGATGCTATCATGTAATATTGTGTCCTTCATTTCAGCTAGTTAAGACTATGAATTCACTTGGCAATGAGACTCTGATACCATTTGAATATATTGAAATGTTTTCTCAGATGTCATGTATGTTTTGTGCACACATAAATGTATTTTTTTTCATTAGTATTTCTTTTGAAATCTCCTTGATTGATATTTCAATTGTTTTGAGGTTTGGGGATTGACTTTTTTGTTTTAAATCATATTTTGAGATTCAAGAGACTGAGATACTTTTATTAAATTTTTAGGTGTTGTGTGGAGAAATGGGGTTTTGAAATGATGCCATGGTGGGAATAGGGTTATAAGAATGGAGGCAGGCTATACAGTAAGGAGAAAGATAATATATACTATTTAAGGTTTATATTAAGAAAAATCTGAACACCTGGACATTCATGCAATTATGTGGCAACAGTGCAGTGTATAAAATAAGGTGTCAGGAACTTCAATTCATGTACACATCCAACCTCACTCAAAATGAGTGACTTTGACCACGACATGACTGTTGGTGTCACACGGGCTGATTTCAGTATTTCTGAAACTGCTGACCTGGGATTTTCACACTCAAAGGTCTGTAGAATTTTTAATCAAAATGGAACCATCCACAAAAACCATCCAGTGATCATCAGTTCTTATTGACGAGAGGTCAGACCTGTTGGACGTGACAGCAAGGCTACAGAAACTCAGACAACCACTCTTTATAACAAGTGAGCAGAAAAGCATTGTCCAACCTTGAGGTAGATGGTTCAACAGCAGCATAAGAACACGACAGGTTCCACACAAGTCTGCCAAGAAAACAGAAATTTGAGGCTGGAAAAATGTAGCCTGGTCCTATGAATCTGGATTTTTGCTGAGGTTGCAGATGATACTATCAGGAACCTCGTCATGGTTTGATGTCTGAGTCTATCTGAGTATTGTTTCTGACCATCTTCGTCCCTTTATGGCCCAAGTTCATCATCGTCTAATGGCTACGTCCAACAGGACAATGCTTCATGTCACAAAGTAAAAGTCTCAAACTGGTTTCATGAACATGACAGTGAGTTCAGTGAGCTTTTAGTGATCTTCCCAGTCACCAGATGTGGAACCAGTAGAAAACCTTTGGGATGAAGTAGAACAGTAGATCGGCAGCATGAATGTTCATCTGACAAATCTATAGAAATAATGTGATGCAGTCATGTCAACATGGAGCAGGATCTCAGAGGAAAGTTCATCTCGATGAATCCATGACACAAAGAACGAAGGGTGTTTGAGAACAAAGAGAGGAACTACCCAGTATTAGTAAGGTGTTCCTAATAAAGAGCTTGGTGAGCTCTTGTCTTATAGCCAAGCATATATAGTAAAAGCACCAGAAAATGTGATCATGTCAAACTTAGCAGTCTAATTCTATACTTTGAAACCACATATATTTTCATAAAGTATCACTGCACGCATACCGCAGTTTTATCTGTACGAATATGGGTCATCTGTAATTATATCATTTTTCCAGCCACGACTCCAGAGTGCTGGAGCCACTGAGACTGAGCTTTACCTCTCCTCTGCAGTCCTGTGTTCTCATTTGCCATCTCGTCACCTCAGTTCCCCTGGTTCCCAATGTGACACACAGGGGTTGTTTGGGAAGTAACTGGAAATCTTTGCTACTTTGCTGCTATAGTTCTTTTTACTCACTGATAATTCCTTGTCTTAATTCATGCCCCCCTGCTCTGTCCCCCACCAGTGGACCATCATGCGAACCTCAGCTAGCCCAGCTGGATCTCCACTGTTGCAGTGTTATTGTAGGCACCGTAAGCTGCTGAACACCCCAGTAAAGCCCTAAAGGCCCTTTCTAGTGCTACCTAATCCACCTCATTGTGTGATGACTACCAGCTATTCAACAAGTCTTAACCTCTAGCGCCCCTAATACAATCCCCCAGTGCTCTAATGTTGGTGATCTTTTCCTCTGGGGCGTATATCGCAAGGTAAAGTAATATGGTTATTTACAAGGTGGTTTTGTCCAACTTGATGTATAGATAATTCTGCTCTGGAGGGAGGCCAATGAAGAAATGGAAACTACGCAAGCTTTTGACTGATATGGGCTTTTAAAAGATTGTTGATCTGAGTTGGCTGATAAATAATTTGAAGTAATATGGTAGCGTATCCTGAAAATGAATTTTTCAATACAAACAATGATTCATATTTTAAATGTGGAAGCTGATAGCAGCATCTTAAATGTGACTTTTCAGATGTAGTATGCAGTGTTCTCCCCAGAGCTTAATTCTTCTCAGGGGAAAAAAATCTCAAATAGTAGTTTACTGATCACTAAAATGAAATATTCTTGACTGAGAAAGCTTTGTCACAAGATATTGTCATGCTTTCGGTCTAATCATTGAAAGTTTTTCTGTTGCTGTTGTGGGACTGTGTACGGCCGCTGGGAAAGGAGTTGGATTAAGGGATGACACCAGTGGCCAGACAGCAGCGGACGCCACAGCTGGGGATAACGGGGACGTTTTTCAGGCCACACCGGGGGGTGGGGTGTGAGGTGGAGTGCTTCTTGGCAGTTTTGAACACTGAAGAAAATGTCACTATTTTCACAGACTTGAACTCGCGAGTTAATATCTAATCAGCCACTCGCACATACAGAGGTAGCGGTCAGAAATGGTCCATTCTGCACGCTCGGCTGTGAACAGGCTTTAATCCTTTTATACCCTCACACAAACACACACACAGACTCCAGCATACACACTTTCATTTTATTAAAAACACAGATTAAAAATCTACTTTGAAATGCAAGGTGCAACAAATACTGTTAAATATACTTAAACCTTTAAAACATCTACAAACATTTTTGCTTGTTAAAATCTGGGTATTATTTTTTATTTTTGGAAATCATTTCTACTATTTTGCCAACATTGCACTCACAAACGCTGTGATCTGGCAATAAAATTACACTGATACAATTGAAAAATTACATGTGTTGTAAATGTAGCATTTTTAACACATTTACCTATAGGATGTTATTTAGAGGCTAGATGAAAGTGAGGGCACCTACAATGTTGGTAATAATCCCTCATTTCACAGGAAGCCTGGTCTTGTACAACTATAGTATGTCATTCAAAGTTAAGCCAGGAAGAAAATATTTAATGGTTGTTTTACGGTTTATTTGAGCCCTGTCTGAATGCTCCTGTTTTCTTTCCTGTCAGACATCCTTTTGTGGTGTTGTTGCTTTCCAAGATCCAAGTGGTGGCTGTGGCTCAGGAGATGGAGACGATCCCCGCTTCCCCCAATCCGCATGCTGATGTTTCCTTAGGCAAAACACTTAAACTTGAAGCTGGATTTCATTTTGCGTCGCTTTATGTAAATGTAAAGCGTCCATGGGTCCCTTGAAAGGCGCCATATGAAAGTATATTAAGTTATTATTATTATTATTATGGTGCGTGATGCCTCCTTCTTCTTCTTATGGTGATTCCAGAAGTGTAGATAGTCTTTTGTCAGCAATACCTTTTGTTTAGGAGAAGACTGCACTGTGTCAGGGGCACCTGAAGCATGAGATGAAGCATAAAATGGTCTGGCAATGCGGTTGCCTCTGGCAGTGCAAGAATGGGACTGAAAATGTGCGGTAAATAGCAGTGCTGTATGAATGTGTGTGTGAATGGGTGAATGTGACTTGTACTGTAAAGTGCTTTGAGTGGTTCGATAAGATAAGAAGTAAATACAGTCCATTTACCATCAATGAACTTGGTTGGTACTGTGTTATCATTACCTCTGCCAAGGAGGTTATATTTTCACCCGCCTGTTTGTTGGTTTGTTTGTTAGCAGGATTATGCAAACAGATTTACATTAAACTTAGTGGAAAGATGGGACATGGGCCAAGAGAGAACCCAAAAAATGTTTGCAGGGATCCAGTACTTCTTAATCACTCTCTTTACCATTGCATTCCTTTCACACTTTCACAGATATCTCATGGAATAATGCATGAATCTTGATGAGAATATCAGGTAGATGTAGGTGATTGATATCTACGAGTGTGTGCAATTTGGTGAGGATCCAAATACGAATCTAGTTCTAGCGGATTTAAATGTGGTTTCATAAGGGGACTGTTGGGCCTTGGCAGAGGTATGCGCTGTCAGTGCCATTCTTGTTACTGTTACTATCTTAACTGATGATCATGTATGAGCTACACTAGCATTCAGACAGAAGCTACATTTTTATAATGATGATGATGCTATAAACCATGGGTTTGTCTCTACTTGCAGTGATAACAGATCAGCTCATGGTGGAAATGATATTTTAATCCAGAGCCATGATCACTCCCCCTCCCCCGCACACAAATAATCCCCCACACAATTCAAATTATTCTTTAACAATAAAGGATAAAACACAAATTTAAAGAACACGTTGATAATTAGGTTCACTGTGCTAGGCAAATAATGTCAATTGGTTGTCTTTCTCAACAGGAACTCATGGTAGAAAACAGCATGATTAAAACTGGTTGGTGATGGGCTGGGCTCGGTGGGAAATAAAAGTTGCTTCTGATAGGCCATAATTTTTTTTTGTATTCCCAAAGCTGTTCAACTATAGTGTTGGTATGTTATAACTTAAGATACAGAGGTCAACTGAATAACACATGTAAAATACCATTAATACCTGGACTTACAGATGTTTTACACATGAAAGCATTTCAGCATCACTATGTGAGACCTTGCTTTGCACAATCCTTAGAAAGCTGTCCAGTTGGATGACTCAGTCCACATTAGTGGGAAAGCTCATTAACATCTACCGGAGATCATCCTGATGGACTGTGAAAAGCCCAGCTTAACACACCCTGCTGTGTAAAGGCCAACGCACATAAATGCAGCTGGCAATGCACGCAAACACACATAAACACACACACACTCACACAAACACACACACAACCATATACAATATCTCAGAAATCAACACGATGGATGTGGAAACATCCTTCAGTGTATCATTGCTCAAATGCTTGGGATCAAGCTGAATGTACGTATCCATTCACATTTGGCAGTTACCAGGAAACAAATTGGCAAGAGCCCACCGGTGTTAAGGTCAATGCTGCAGTCCTGAATTCAAAAACACCTTGACTGATGATCAAACAGTCCACTTCTTTTCTGAGTAATTACAGAGGCAAAGAAATGCTAACAGCACCTGAAACACCTCACTAACAGTGTGAAGGCGTTACACTGGTAAGTCCACTGAGAATGCATGGCAGCCTCGTGCTTGACCTCTATAAGGTAAATAACAGCCAGCAGCTAGTTCCATGAATCACAACACTCAACAGGTTGTGTGATTAAGGAACAAATGAAAAGGAATGTAAGTGATTCATGGGGCTAATTCAGGTCTTTGAGCGGGGACTTTCTCTTCGTCATCTCTCACCATATATTGCATTGTAAGCTACACCAGGTCCATATACATAACAAGCCAAAACATTCCCAGTGGCAACTCATTAGAGTGGGTTATAAAGGGTGCCAACAACAGGCTGGGACGCTTCTGACACTCTACTTAGGCCGCTTTGAATTAGGCCTCTAATGAAAACCTACTGGTGACCCAGGCTGTGACTGGCCAATAACCCAGAGCAGACTGGCAGCTGCCTCATTGGACACTATGAAACTGCTTTTATAAGGCAATTGCTGGTCCCAGACATGAGCCAAAAGAAAACAACAACAGACCGATCTGTTAAATGAATGACAAACAAAAAAGGCATGGAAAATAATGTTGTATTGAGTATTTTTAAGCTGAATTTGTAATAGATTTAACAAACACATCAAACTACAGGAAATTCAATTAAATTCAATAAAACAACCTGGGGCACCTCCTGAAGGCACATGCACAGTACAGTATAAGCACTGTTAAAGGGAAACTACAATTTATTACAATTTGGGTTCTGAGCGAACAAGTAAATGAAAAACCTGAACAAATTAACTAAGTAACATAACAAAATACAAAGGCTTCATTTTGAGTGAAATCCTGGGTGATTCTCAAAGCCAACGTCTATATCTTTGTAACGGTCAGTAAATGACTCCTAGATTTCTATCCCTGGGTTAAAACCTTGACATTATGCTACACTTCTGCACAGATATTTTGTGTGCCAGGATTCTAACCATCACAGTACAATGAATATTCGAAACATATTAATCTTAAGGAGTGGTGTCATACAGGAACATATTAATCTTCAGAAGTGGTGTCAGATAAACTCTATTCTAGCTGATAGTTGTTTCTATTTTATTTTGTATCTTTTCTACCTCCTTGCATGTACTGTACTAGATCATTTGTTTGGTTGATTTATATGTTTCCTGCTGTAACCCTACATATGCCATCCATCCATCCATCGTCTACCGATTAATCCACTTAAGGGTCGTGGGGGGGCTGGAGCCAATCCCAGCTGACATTGGGCAAGAGGCGGGGTACAACCTGGACAGGTCGCCAGCCTATCGCAGGGCCACATACACAGACTGACAACCATTCACTGTCACATTCACTCCTACGGTCAATTTAGAGTCTTCAATTTACCTAACCCCATTCCGGAGGAAGCCGGAGAACCCGGAGTGAACCCACGCATACACGGGGAGAACATGCAAACTCCACACAGAAAGGCCCTGGTTGGTTTGAACTGGAACCTTCTTGCTGTGAGGTGACAGCACTAACCACTACACCATTTGGGCTTAATACATTTCTCTGTCTTCATAAGATTCACACCAAGTCCTCCAATTACAACAACAGTGTTGTTCGCTCATAAACTCTAGGATGAAACATTTACTGATCTGACCCTGTTATCATTTGTCTGTCTTTAAAAACATTTCTATTCACTGTTTAAAAAATGCAATCAGTTAAATGACGTGACAATGCGTTGATTAAGGTTTGTTAGCAACTTCTAGGTTGTTGTGTACATCAGTGTTTAGGTTTGGTGATGGTTTGGGTTAAAATTTGAAATTCAGTTTCTGGAAACGACTTCATGATTAAAATGACTAATCTGTGAAGGTGAGGGACCTTCCTTGTCATGGTTTCAAAAAAAGCTCCTTGGTTAAACGATCAGGGTCATGCCTAAAACAAAAACATCATTGACTTGGCAGTTGGAAACAGGAAGCAAACAGTGGTCTGCCTTGTTGAAGTCTGACATTTGGTTGACCCATCCATCCAATCCAACCTACGATGGATACTTTCTTTGTGTAATTTAACACTCTATAATAATGTCACCTGGTTTCATCACTTAAATGGGGTAGGTTTGACACCAAATGAAACCTTGGATACCACTAAAATCAGAAGCACCGAAAGTCTGTTAATTTGTTTTCATATAGAATACCATCATATGTTACATCAATTCTACCTAAGGCCTAGCATGTGACATCCCATAATGGTCTTCCATAGAAATTGGGTAAGGCTTAATGTTGGAAATAATACAGAGCATCCACTTTTGTTATTTTATGGAAAAATCAAAAGGCACATTTGAGTGCGTCTTATGACACGTGAACAATATGAGGACAGGAGAAATTTTGCCCCATGAAGGACTTTGATGCTCCTTCCTCATCACACAGTCTAACCTGCCTGTGCACATCAGGCCAAATACCTTTCAGCTGGGCATCTTTTCTGATGATCGATGATAATTGATATTGCTGAATTGGTAACACAATTAAATTTATGTAATACACACTAGACACTGAAATGATTCACAGGCTGTAACTGCTGTTTAAACCTTTTCCTAAAACTACATTAAACTAAACATTAAACTAGTCAGAAAACATTAAATAGCCGGACAACAACATTAGGTGACACATAGAGAACCACATTGGTGGGTCTCTGTCTTAAATACTCCCACACTTTATGACTCATGCTTGGACCCCTGGATGTACTGTTATGGAACATGCGCATCCTTCTTTTGGATGCACAATTGTCCTGATGGATGACGTCAATTACGTTGATGAGTCCTAGCCCCTGAACAAGTGTAAAACCAAAACAGCAGCAAACAGAAAGCAAACACGTGTAGCTTGTAAGAAGATGAGCATGACTCCATTAAACTCAACACCATCTTGCATTTGTGTGCAGGTTAACCCTGAGCGACATGCAGAAAAACACACATTCAATCAACAAAGCAGCCAGCGAAAGGTCAACAGGGGAAAAGTTCAGCTAGTGAGTGTCAAAGAGCTCCTTGATATAGCTTGTGGAAGAGAAGCTGGATACAAAGGGCAACTTCCATTACATTATGGATTTCCTTTATATACAGTAGAAAAGCTGGAACAAATCTATCATTCTGCTGTTTGAACAAACAGCAAGCTAGTTGTAGGGTAGAAAAAGGTCAGCTTTCGACCTGAGGTTTGACCTCTGACAAATATGATTTCTTTTATCTGCTTTCACGAGAAGCACTTACACTTTCTTTGAACAGGTTATATACAGTTCAGAAAAGCAGGAAATGGAAGATTTACATTGAATGTGAGCAACCGGCAAGGATATGCACAAAGATATGGACAGTTGCCAACCCAAAACAATTTGCCTTAAAACAAATCACAGTGAGTGTTGCCATCAAGAAACTAACCAATTCTGATATTGTGACATATCCACTTACGGTCATGGGCAGAAGACAGAATGTCTATGTATAAGGGCTATTATTCTTTATTGATACGGGTTCATACTGATATGTAATCATGAACAGGTGATACGGTTCACAAAAAATAGGCCATACACTCAATCATCAACACCCATGACCCCTAAATACCAGATATTTTACTGGTTTATTTACTTTACCCGCACTAATATACAGTAAACTATATGCAAGATGAACATTTTGGCATATTTCCAGAAAAAGACACATTGGGTTACTCTAGAATAAAAGATACCAATTTTCTTGATAAACTCTGACACTTGAACAGTCACAGTGCATAGACGAGCTACAATGTTATGAACCGCATTCATCAGTTGATTACCAAATGAAGGGAATCATCTTAAATTGCAGACTGTAATCCACTTCATCAACCAATCCACAGGCTTCTCTCAGTTTTAAACTTCCTTTTAACCTGTTAACAGACAAACAGCACATATCCAAACCCCCCAGAGGCTTGAAATAGCTACCGATGTGAAAGGAAGCTCCTGCTATCTCGTGTAACCTTCCTCTCAAAGTCAGCTTGTTTATTGTGCTCATCACTAGTATAATTTCGGCTCAATTCCTAATTACCGAATTAGACATCCTTGTATTGCACTTGTTTGTATTTTGAATGAGGGGGAGTGGAAAAGAGAGACAACATTATCTCTATAGCATCAACATTAAGCACATGCTTTTCATACATCAGCTCTAATCTTTTTTATGTGGAATAATCACACGAGGCTTTCATGTGGCTGCACAGATCCCCAATGTCTTAGTCTGAACCAGTCTGGATTTGAGTACAAACACACAGAACATGATATCATGATATAACTTTAATTCTCTGGCCGTTGCTGATTTGACTAACATACTTTCTTTATCATGAAATTGATGCTCCCCCTCTTCCTCTTCCGAAAGAGAAGATATGACTGTTAAATCAAAAAGCCTCAAAGAGTGTCATCCTGTAAAATGTGCTAATGTGTTCAAGCTGTCTCATTCTACACCACACACATGAGGTAAAACCAGTTCGAATTAAGCAGGGCTGTTGCATTTAGAAAAACTGTGTTGGTGTCTCATAAAGATCTGAATCTTTGAGAATAGGCTGCCACTTGGATTGCTTTCTTTTCTAGAATAATCATAATCATTTTTTCACTGACGTAAACACTCTCGGAGGGAGAACCGAGATGTGGTTGAGTGATGAAGGCACATGGCTTGTGACATGCCCACTTTCATTTCGACAAGTGTCAGCTAATGCACACATTAAAATGTAATGTCAGTTGTGCAGGCAGCTAAAATTGTCCAAAATTATGACTCTGGTCTGTTCTGATGTGAACAAGAAATAAAGATGAAGTAATCATTATGACTTTATGGTCAATATTAATGGAAGGATAATGGTAGTTGGGAAACCGTGCTTGGGAAGTGCTAAAAACAGAGAAGAAATAAAGTGTTTAGAATATATGAAAGATGGAAATGTGTGGTAATGTTTCGTCATACAGCACAACTGCAAAGGAGGACACTTTATTGTCACTTTCAAATCACTTGGGATTTGTTTTGGGATTATTGTCTTTATTTTATATTTTTTGTGTGTTTTTATTGAATATATGAAAAGAATCACCATCACAACTAATGGATTATTTAGTGACCAAATGACTGCATTTGTATACGATTTTTCTAGTTTAAATAACCACGGAGAGCACAATATGGGTCACATTCACCCATTCATACAGCTCTGATATATATTTCTATTTCTATTCTATATATAAATCCAAATTGAGTGTTTTGTCTGAGGACATTTCAACATGCAACATCAACGAGCTGGGGATTGAACCTTTAGATTAGGGGACGACCAGAGCTACCTGTTTAGCTTCAGCTGCTCACTGCTGAGCTGCATTCATTAACTGGAATATCTGACTTCCAAAACACTTAACCGCTTCATTTTACTGCTTATTGGTTGTTGTTTTTTTAAACTTATTTCTTTTTTTACTGGGGATAGCTAACATGGTGAGGGGGAACAGTACAGCGTGAGGATTTCAATAATGTGCAGAAAGTGCTCTGGGGTCAAGTGTGATGTGGAGACTCTGCTGGGATAATTTATGGACATGGTAAATACACATTCATACACTGCCAAAAGAGCTGCCAGAGGCAATTTAGGGTAAGTGTCTTGCTAAAGGACACATAGGCATGTGGACTGGCGGAAGCTGGGATAAAAGGTTGGTGGACGAACGACTCTACCTCCTGAGCCACAGCTGCCCAATATCAGTGATGTGTTAACTGTTACTGTCTTGGTTTTGCACATCAGCACTTCTATTGAAGTGCTGATGCGGTCAGCTGTGTAGAGGAAGGAAATGTGGACGCAACCCCAGGGTGCTACGGTGTTGATGATGATGATGGCTAATGATGTGACTGTGCCTATTCTAACAGCCTCTGGTCTATCGTTGAGGATGTTGTGGACCCAGTGGTTGAAGAGAGGAGGGATGGAGTGCAGAGCGGCTGGTTGGTACTGCAGTGGTGGAGTTTTGTGTGATGGGTTTCTCGGGCACTTGTATGACTGGTATGACTCAGCCACATGGACCAGCCTTTTGGTGAAATGTTGGAAGGATTAAAAAGATAAGGGACTTCTGCTTCTATCATATTCCCTTAATTATCGCTCAATTGTTAGAAGGAAGACTTATATGAATTCATATTCTGAATATACTGTAAATACACACCACGTCTTAGACACAACATTAAAACTGGTAACTGGGTTAATGTTGTGGCTGACTATTGTGTGTACATATTCATGCACGCAGACGAGTCCGTGATAGGACATTCTGTTGACAGGAAGTTCCAGAGCTGAGGAAAGCTGGCCTGGCTCATCTCCACTATGTATCCAATCATTTATTCATGCCACCATATTTTATTGAAACTCACACACACCTGGATGCAGGGTCATGTCAGGAGAGATTTTGTGTGCCTAATATATATGAACATACAAAGAGTCATTGTGACAGGGTGTGAGTAGAATGTGTGTATACATGTTTGTTGAGTGTATGCACTGCCCTGTTAGAGGTGTGACTGACACACGTGTGAATACAAACCTGCCTACACTGAATGTGTGGCTGCAGTTTGTCGCTATCTCACATAATTATACTGTACTTGCTACTGTATGTGCAGTTTATCTCTGATATGATGTGTCACAGTTTGCTGGATTACATCGTCACTGTAAAAACTGATTGACTAAACCACTATATAAAAATCTGTTTTCCCCAGAAATGCTTTCTTGGAGAGTTATTCAAGCATGTTTTTTTCCTGCGAAAACATAACATCTCGTAACAAAGACAAAAAGTAGCCCTCTGTAACAAACAATCCTAGTTGCTCAAGGGATACAAATAATTACATAGCTGGGATATTTTTACCTGACAACAGTTCAATTTTCGAAAAAGGTGTGGGAGAAAGGGCTTAACATGCTGTTTTGCGAGGTCTGACACTGAGGTTTTACTTACACTTCTTTCTGGAGGAAAAGGAATGGGTTAGGATATATGATCTTTTATTATTCAGTCTCAGTACAGAATGCTTAAAGAGAACTTGCAGGGGTAGATTGACTATAGGACTGCTACAATTTCCAATGCAAGCACCACAAGTATAATGCTATTTAGCTTGCACTGACAAATTAATAGACCAAGATATGGTATTTGGCGTCTGCTTAAAGAGAATTTACAGGGGTAGATTGACTAAAGGACTGCTACAATTTCCAATGCAAGCAGCACAAGTATAATGCTATTTAGGTTGCACTGACAAATTAATAGACCAAGATATGGTATTTGGCATCTGCTTGAAACCAAAAATCCGAAGTCTGTGTAAAAAGTGCAACTGCTGACTCAGCCAGGTGTAAGGTATTAGAAAATGACTTGTGTGTGTTTAAGAGCCGGCCTGAGTTATAGACTGGCTCGTGTAACTCTGGGGTCAGACATGAACTCCTGTATCATTTTCACATTTTAAATCTGCTGGTTAGTATCGCACTTGTGCAAAAACTTGTAATTTCAGAGGAAATAGGATGAAATACTTGTGGCTTGGCACAACAAGCTAAGAACTACAATGCCATCAAATAACATGATATTTCCAGTGCCGACACAATACAGTGTGCAATGTACTCCATGTGTGTTTTTGTATCTTAACATTACATAGTCATGACTCCAAACAACTCATGTATCGTGTGATGGAAGTCACTCGTGTCAGCTGATGTGACAGTTTGGACAAAATGGCCTGGATACAGTTTGAGTGACAGGTCACAGATCATGACGAGCTCATTGCTAAAATCAGCAGAGTTACAGAAGCAGCATAGACAACAAGTGTTTTGCTGGGCGCAGCCACCGCCGCTGGGGGTGAAGCAGATTGGGTGAAGTGGCTCGCCCTCAGCCACGAGTCCATTTTTAAAACTCTGCACAAAGTGCGTCTCTTCAGCCCTCTTGTTGTCTCACCGATCCAAAACAGAACCGGGAGCTGGGCTTTAAAAAGTGCCTCCCACCACTCTCACCATCTTCCTCTTTCTCTTTCTCGCCCTAATTCTCCCTCACTCTGTTCTCGCTAGTCCTCCTTTTCTGTTAGCCCTTACAGCCTTGTGTGTGTGTGTGTGCATGTGTGCGTGTGCGCGCGTCTCCCTTGAGCGAGCTGTTAAGTGCAGTCTCCAAAAAAACTCCACAAAAGCCCATTTGCAGTCAGCTAGAGCTCCACACACAACATACACACAAGTACAGAGTGACACTAATATGCACAGACACATTTTCATTCACACACTGACATCCTCACACATGTAAACACACACAAAAAACACACACACACACACACACACACACACACACACACACACACACACACACACACACACACACACCCTTACACTTGCACACATGCATACTTTTCACACTTCCCTCTGGGCAAACGAGGCAGAGTGGCAGAAGCGAGGCTGGGATAAATGATACAATGATATCCAGGCCTGACTTGTCAGTGGAGTTGAGAGAGAGGATGAGGAGGAGGAGGAGGATGTAGAGGAGGCGGGGCGAGCACTGGCAGCTCTGAATTCAGGAATTATTCTTCATCATCTCACACTGTCGCCGCAGATTATGCTCAAACTCTCAACTGTGGAGAGGAAGAGAGAGAGAGAGAGAGAGAGAGAGAGAGAGAGAGAGAGAGAGGTAGAGAGAGAGGTAGAGAGAGAGGTGGCGGGGTTGACGGGGGGTGGGGGTGGTGGTGGCTGAATGGCAGATATAATGACCACACTCTGCTTCCTCACTCTCCATCCCTTCTCTCAGCACCACAGCACTGTACACCCTGGCCTCAGCCAGCCTCACATTCCCTTTTCTGTTCTTTCACTTGGTCCCTAATGTCTTCTTTCCCCCTCTCTTCCTCCCTGCGTTTTTTCTCTGTGTCTGTCACGGCACTGCTGAGTAGCTTTCAGGGAGAGAGTGCACTCATTTGATCTCTCTCTCTCTCTCTCTCCTCTCTCTTTGGTTAAAGCGAGGGGACAACATGGCCCTTTGGGCATTTCACAAAATGATTAACTAATAGTTTTGAGTTAGTCAAGTATCGCAGTGGTGTATGTGTGTGTGTGTGTGTGTGTGTGTGTGTGTGTGTGTGTGTGTGTACGGTCAATTGCGTGAGTACTTCAGTCTGTACATTAGTCCAGCTATTGAGATCATAGCCAGAGTTGTGCTACAGACTATATACTTACAGCTGTTGACATATGGAATTTGCAAAAAAGCCGTAAGCTAAAGATTGGCCATATTTATGTCAATTGAAATGTAAAAGACGTCAATGGATGGGTGGGCTCAAATTTTGAGGAGACATGTTTGATTCATTATTCATCCAGCTAGCTGTCTGAGAGGACTTGGAATTAGACTGGTGTGTTGAAAACCATTACATTGAGTTCACTCGAGGAAACCAAAAGCAGACACACATTCAACTCTCCAATGTCTTTTCCGTGTCTTCCGCTGGCCAGTATTTCACTCTTTGTTAATTTATGTCTACCAGTCACTGTTTGACCACTGCAGGTCATTAACCTAATGATGAAGCTGCAGTCAAGTTTATATAAATCCTTTGTAAGTGTGTCTGTGTGGGAGAGTTTCAATCCACATCAAACAAACTACTTTATATCACATCTCACGCAAACAAAGTGCACGAGAGTTTTCTTGTCTTGCTCAATGATAATAAAGGCTAATCAGTTTAATTAACTATAACTTTACTATAACTTGGATCAATTAGAAACATAATCAATGACTCACTGAATTTGTCTGATTAAAATAATGAGAATCATATGCAATGTCAACCAGACCAAACCTTTTGGGATTTCTTCACCACCTCCTAAACATCAAATTAGACTGCTGTTCAAGAAGTAAAACAATGAACAATGTACGAACAATGAGACACTTTGTGACGGATAATATGGATAATTCCATGCTCACAAGAATTCTATGAAGGAAGTGCAAGCCATTTAAAGCAGCTGCCGTGTGTGGCAAACTTCACCTCATCTGAACACCTTTGCATACTTCTATGGTAATTCTTTCACAAGACTATTTCATCACCAAAAATGAACTTTACTCAACCCTAGCATTTCTCAACAGACAATTAATCACTGATATACCTTTTACATAATGCCATGAAACTACAATGTGACAATGTCGCTCAAGTTCAAATATTTCAACTCAAGCAAAATATTTGCGTGATGCCTTGACGTGATAGCCAGTTAAACTCCCTCCATCACTGTCATCAGACCTCCTGTCATTGTATCAGAAATGGAGTACCACTATTGTCGCTGTGTGTGGGCAGCCCAAGCTTTTTGACACAATTTACTAGTTGGACACTAGCTTTAGCCCAAGTTAGGGCAAACACTCTGTGTGGCTTTCCCATCGGTATTCCAGTCTGCCTTTTTTACATGTAACAGTTCAGGTGTGTGTGTGTATTTGTTCAGAGGAGGTTTTTGGGAGAAAGTGAAAGGGAGAACGAGCAAATATTTGCATTAAGCACAAATGTTCCAGCAACCAAACTTTGCGTGAGTAAAGAGATGCCAATTGTGTGAAGGCACCATTTTACACTATAGATACTTAAC
Organism: Scophthalmus maximus; assembly: GCF_022379125.1. NCBI lineage: Eukaryota > Metazoa > Chordata > Actinopteri > Pleuronectiformes > Scophthalmidae > Scophthalmus > Scophthalmus maximus. Next base: position 1,878,083 of record NC_061525.1, read on the forward strand.
AGAGACACACACCAACATTACACCATCAAGCCAAAGTGTGACCAAATTGACATTATTCCTGTGACAGTGTTCTCAGCATGTCAACTGTCTGTGTTTTTCTCGTCAGTGAATGAAGGAGAGCAGTAAGAGTCAGCCAGTCGAACACCACAAGACGCCGGACAAGTTTACATACAAGGCTGCCATGCATGTTGCTCCTGTTGGTGTGAACGACTGTATGGTTATGGGTGAGTGTAGAACTGAAGCCAGCAGACATCTGCACTAATTGATAGAGGAGGACCTCCGAGCCTGTACACCACTTGCACCCCTCCACCCGTCCTTGTGTGTTGTTGCTCTTATGATAGGTATCAGTGTACTAAAACAAGGCTGAATAACAAAGTATGCAGTCAGTCGGCAGGATAATAGTGTGGCTTTGTGTGAATGGAGTATGTGGCCAATTTAAATACAGGACGTATTGTACAACCATTAAATCACACAGCTGTCTGAACAGGCGTGCAGTCTAGTTTTCCTGTTTACTTAATAGACCAATTAATGAGGTTTTCTATGGAATGATTTATATAATTCCAAAACTTAAAGAGGCTATTCATTTTTATATAAAAAAAAGTTTTCTTCCCGGGCAGCTTGTTTGCATGGCTTCAGGCTGTAAGACAGCTCGTGCACACGGATCAGCTGCTTTATTGTACCGTGACAAGAGAAGCATATTGACACCATTTTCAAACCAGAAAAATAGTCACATTATTTATGATTTTACTACATCTGCACCACAAAAGATATCAAACTTAACAAAAGATCACTATATCAACGGTTATATTTGACCCTGACAATGTTGTGGCTTTCTATCACTCAGCTTTGTGTTTACAGATCAAGTTGTGGCTGATTGGTATATCACAAATTGATAGATTTTGATCTATCTACTATCATCTTTGAAATTGATGCAGAGTTGCAGATTCCACCCTGATACTGCTATACTCACACTAACTATATCCAATGCCATTAATGTGGCAGCAGTGGAGTGTATAGAATCATGCAAAAAGTTAAGAGCCTCAAACATCAGAATGGGGGAAATATGTTATCTCAGTTACTCTGACTGTCACACGATTGCTGGCATGAAACGGGCTGGTTTGAGTATTTGAGTATCATACGGATTCATCTGGTTTTAGTGTTTCTGAAACAGACTCACCAACATTGGATAGTTAAAGACTTCAAAACTTAGCCTGGTCTGATGAATCTGGATTTCTCCTGAGGCTGCAGATGTTAGGCTAAGAATATGGCATCAACCGCATGATTACATGGACACAACCTGCATGCGGGGAATGCTTTCTTTCAGCAATTATTTTGTGATAATTTACTTGAAGTGTTCCTTCTTAACCTCAACCTGCCACCTAACCTTTTACTGCTGTTAGTGATCAAACGTTTCCCTGCCTGTACTGGATAACATCTAACCATGAGGTGTAAACTTCTTCCTTTTCACTGGGACAAGAGTATACAGTATACAGTATATGTAAATGTACCATAGCTACAAAGAATCTTTGACTTTGATTGGCTGGGGGGTGTACAGTATTTTCAGACAACCACAGACTCAGACAAAGTGGCGTCAGCACGGGTCTAAATCAATAGTCAAAGTTTGAAGACTATTTAGTCTTTGGATTTTCCAGCATCTTGAACAGATAGACTAATGTTCATTTCAATTAAATGTTTTGCCAACATAAAGTCTGCTTTATAAGTGTGTGTGTGTGTTCAATGAAAATATGAATAAAAACACTTCATTTTTTGCTGGTAAGTGGCCATGGCATAGCAGGGATACACCAGACAGCCTTGTGTGCTGATGAAAACAATGCACTTTGCTGCCCCTGTCCATTGGTTCGTTTATTGGTTGGTTTGCTTGTTGACTGTCAGCACGATTGCGCAAAAACTACATAACAGATTTTCTTGTTCTTGTTTCTTGTTTTTTTCTTCTTCACACTTTCACTAAATTCTACAATAATAATGTATGGATCTTGTCTGAAAAAAATATGGTATATTCAGGGAACTGATATTTATGCGTATGTGTAGTTTGTTACGAATCCAAATTAGATACTGGATCTAGCCGATTTAAATGTGTTTTCATAGAGGCGATTGGTGGGCGTTGCCAGAGGTATGCGCTCTACTGAGTGGCATTCTAGTGTCTGCATTGCCATTTGTTTATCTATCAGGAGGAAGATAACTCAAAAACTACTGAACCAATTTACAATATGCAGCTTAAACATAATATTCCATAATTATACACCTGTGACGTGCAAACCACAGCATCATCTATGTTCAATTTAGATTGGAAGAACTATGAGGCCCCTTGGGTTATGAGACACTGTATTGCTTTCACACCCCACTGTCAGTGCCTGACACTAACACAGACACACACACACCAATAGAAAGAATCATAAATAACCTAAAATTCAGAGTCTGTGTCTGTAGGTTTTTCATTGGTAAAGGCTCCTTAAGAAAATGAAGAGATTACACTTCTGTTTCTTTGGTTATGAGACTGACCTTTCCAGGGAGGTCACTCCCACAGACTCACAGTATGCTGACTAGACATTCTCTATAGTTTGTTGGTTTGTTTCATGACAAACCCCAAATCTGGACAATCAACAGCAAAATGAAAAGTAGATGAACATATTTACTGCCCACAGGGAGTAATAACTAATGTAATTTTGGTGATTTATAAATGAGTAACAGTAATGAGTAATGTATTGCATTTTTCCAGTCAGGAGCCCAACACCAGTTAGATGCATATGGTAGATTACAGGCTCTTAGAAGTTGCCAGTGGCATTAAAACAATAAAGCATTACATTTGATAGGTTATTATAACATTCATCAAACGGAAAAAGAAAACTGGGTCCAAATGGAAAAATGGCGTGCTATTAAAGTATAATGCTGTCAATTGTGATATTGATTAGTAAATGGGGCAAGGGAGATGCTGTTTCTTTAAGGCCAAGCGCTAAAACCAACATGCTTACAGATGTTCTGAAACACACACACACTGTTCAAAGTCAGAGAGGAAACCCTCAATCTGCGCATAGAGAGTACACCGACGTGTATTTCATATCCTAACAAACTCTCTCCATCTTTATTGTAAACATTTTGCACATGCAACCAGAGCAGCATATGGCCACAGAGTTCGTGTTTTCTCTGAAGTGATAACATCAGAAGTACAGTGGAACCCTCCCAAAGCATACATACAGTGTGTCACTGAGCCAGGAGCAAGAGTTCTACAGTCAAGGCTCCAGCAGCAAATGACCAATTATTAAGTCAGGATGCCTGCTTGGACCACTGCCTACAAGCTCATAAATAATAAGAACATTTTAAGATAGTATCGTGGTATTGGGACACACACACACACACACACACACACACACACACACACACATACACTCTCTCTCTCTTAAGTATACAGTATATTTCACCACATGCTAGGTGGTTGGTAGAAACACATTTCCACCCGGGTAGCCTATACACAAACTATAATAATTGCAAACACACAAATAACTCACAAGTATAGACCCTGCATGCTTATCCTGCTTTACACGTATGTGTACATATGAACGGAAAACTGGCCCACACATACACTGACACATGTGCATATACGGGCAGCTGTGACTCCGGGGATAGAGTGGTCATCCACAAACCGGAAGGTCGGTGATTCCATCCCAGGTTCCCCCAGTCAGAAATGACATTTAACCCCAAATTGCCTCTGATAGAAAGGGTAAATAGCAGCGCTGTATGAATGTTTGTGTGAATGGATGAATGTGACTTATACTGTACACAATAATGGTTTTGACACAAAACTTGTCCTCACAAGCAAAGAAAGACATATACACACCATGTGGCAACTCACCGGGATGTCACCCGTTGGTTTGTGAACTGCTATTTTGAAGCCTTGAGTTAAGCATTTTGACCATCAACCAGATGTGGGAGCAGGGGTTATGGTCTGACTGAGAGCTTCTCCACTGCGTGCCCACATACACCTGCAACAAGGCACTGACTGGATGGTACCAGCTGTCAATCATGCTGTATCCACGCTCAAGAATATTCGGTGCTTTATGGTCTATTTGACTCTAAATTAACCATTCTTTACAAAATGAACATCATGCTGTATTGAAGCAGAATTGAAACTAGAGATTGAACTATAAACTCAGGAAAATGTTTACTGACGTTGTAAATCAAGTGAGAAGTAGAGTATTCAATGAAATTTTATTTATAATGTAGTTACAAATCCCAACCTCAAGGCAGTAAAATAGTATAGAGAGAAACCCAAAGATACACACATACTGTACAGACATATGTATGAATGTTACTGCTGGAATTAATAACACGACGGCACAAACACACATATATGCACACACGCAGAGAGAGAGGGAAATGTTCTCAGCTCTGTGGTGCTGATAAGGCCCCCCTAAATATTTGTTTTATGTCAGCATATTTGAGAGAGCCAGCTGAGTTCTATGCTGTTCAGACAGTCTCACTGTTATTACTGTTATTACTGTTATTATTACTCACATTTTCTTTGAGCTGGGATCCAGCAAACGAGAGTGGGCGTGGGTGGTCCCCTGCACCCTCACCTCATCAATCAGCAAAGCCAAACCAAACCACACACGTATGCACGCACGCACGCACGCACGCACTAACACACACTCACACACACACACACACACACACACACAGACACACACAGACACACACACACACACACACACACACAGTCATGAAGTACAAACGAGCGCTGCTGGCACCACGAGGACAGGATATTTAGCCTGAACCAAAACTTATCAAGTTTCACTTAACTGTGATGATACTGTGAGTTAGAGACACAGTGTAGTCAGTTAAGATTCATATCAGGACAGTCCTGGTGAAGATCTCAAACACACAGCAACAGATTTCTGTGATGGATTCAAATGAAGACAGATGTTGGTTTCACAAAGCTAAACATGGGATCCCAATTATTAAGATGCTACACTAAAATTGAATCTACTGTAACAGCCAAAATAAACAAATCTCACAAACTATTTTTGCTATAAACAGCTTTGGAAAATCAAACAATTAATAGATGGAATAAGGCAACATCAATTTCACAAGTTTTTAAAAACAGCTCTTACAGGAGATATTGCACATATTGTGCTGCTAACCCTGTTTGTGGAGTTAAAACGCACTTCTGGGTTCATCTTCACCAGCTAAGCATTATCAATAGTAATCAATTAAAAGTTAATAGGAAAATAAAAAGGGACTAATTTTGTGTACCTTCAGTCAAAAGGTAAAAGTCTGATTCATCAAGCAGACTCAGTATATAAAAAATAACTGACTATACAATTGTTTGCGTGGCGGTAACACATCACACAAAAGAGAGACATTTTGGCTTCACCTCCAATGAGTTGAAATTAATCTGTGGTGCTGAAAGCACTACAATATCATCAGATGCACTCTACAGCAATTATGTTGCTTTTTTTTTAAAGTTGCAAAAGCAACAGGCCTGAATTTTTTGCCTCAATTGAAATTGTAAATTTTTATAACTTTTGTGGTACAGAAGTGGAAACAGAGGTTATTGGATTCAAACCAGCTGATGACAGTTTCTGACTAAAATCACTAGTCCTGAGCTGCAAACACATACACTGTATAGCATATATTAGGTACTGTTGTCAAATATTGTCAAAGTGTAGGCCTAGAATGTAGACAGCCATGAAAGTGACAGAGGTATGAAGTGGAAATGCTAAGAATATAAATGAAATACAAATCTCAATTCAGCTGTTCACTATGTCTGATTAACACGACACCAAAGAGATCAAGCTTGTTGTGAGACTGTTTACATTTCCCGCTGTAAACACACAGTGTCTGGTATTGCTTCTCTTGGAAAACTTCTCCGATGCGTATGAAGTGACAGCATGGCAATAAGCATTCAGCACCAAAGATGGAGACAATGTAAAAATACCCTACCACTTTGAAATATCGTGTATTGTGGAATGACATGATGCAAGTAAACGCACATAAAAAGTGCCATTGTTCCTGAGCCTGGGCTGCTCCCAGCTGAGATACACCAGGTCGTGTTGAGCACTGGTTCACTCTCCATATGGCTTCAATGGAATTTATGTAAGGCAGGCACCAATAAGCCAAATCTAGTTAGCAACATTATATTATTGGAGGCAAATCTAATTTGAGCCCCAGTGTGTTTTAGACGTCAGTGACTCTCTCTCTTTCTCTATCTCTCTCTCCTTCATCCTCTGTCCTCTCTCCACCTCCGTCCATCCGTCCGTCTTTCTGAGTGTCACCTGCCCTCCGAGCTGGCGACGCTGGGTCTTGGCCTTAGCGTGAGAGCCACATTGCCCTGACTGGAGGCTTTGTTTTCCCCTGTGAATCTGCGAGAGAGTGTGTCTATGTCTGTGAGGAGACTGTCAGATAGACAGTGATTTGTTACATCAGCGAGCATTCCAGCTCCGAGACCCTCTGAGTGTGTACAAGGAGACACATGGAGAGGGAGAACTGTCTCGTTTGACTCGTGTTTCCACCCACATCGATTTTGAAATTATCATTTGCCAAATTGTGTTTGTAGATGGAAAAAAAGTGATACATAGCAGGAGACTTACATAAATAATCTTATGAATTCTGCTGAAACTAAGTGTGTATACAAATTCACTCAACAGTTGCATGAAAACATAATGTCACATGTGGGGGGTGCGGAGATGGAGCTTTTTAGATTGCTGTAAGGCAATGTGGTTATGGACAAAAGTTAAAATGTGTTCTAAATCATTCCAGATGTTGGACATAGCCATTAATGTTAATGTCCTTCACACTGTTTCTACAATGTTGCTAGTAGTTTACAGTAGTTGTGGTGTTAGGGTGTGTTTTGTACCATGATGCAACTTCCCTCCAGCATCAGTGCGAGGAACAATAATTAAATCACTCAGTTTCATGTGAGATAACGGCAGAGAAATAAATGAGCTGAATACGTGTACAGGTGAGTTAAGTGTGTTTGTGTGTATGTGATCTGGTTCAAGGTCTGTGTCAACAGCTTCACTGTGATGTGCGTGTCTAAGCGCTGAGGCCACAGCTCCTGGCAAATGGAGCCACTGAGCAAGATACCATCTGCCTCTGCCCATCTAAGTCTCACGCCAAGACCAACACACACACATACACGTGTACACACACACACGCACAAACACACGCACGCATGCACGCACACACGCACACACAAATTTTAAACACACCATATACAGCTCAACTCGCAAAGGAAACACTTTAAGTGCACATATATTAACATGGTATTCCCAGCAACTATAAAGAATTATTTGAATACCACAACTCTTGCAAAAGTATGTCTCACTTTAACCCAGGGGGGAAGTGGATCATGTGTGGATCATGTGTGGATCATATGTGGATGGGATGAAATGTCAACTGTTGCCTTGTTCCAACAGAAATCCAGAGGAAATCAGATCTTCCAAGTCAGAGCCAAGGAAATGTTTTTAACATCATTGGTGATGTCTAGGAGAAGAATGTAGACTAGTATCTAGCCATGCAGATCATTTTGGTTTTATGTTCCCAGGTTTTGACAATTCTGAGTTTGCATTTTCAACCTCCGCCCCACAACAATGGAGGTGAAGAGAATTCCAAAAAATGTTAAAAAGAAGAAACTGCAACATCATTTATTCAGGACCAGTGTCCTTGTTATGGTCAATAATCCATAAGACACACTGTCAATAGCTTTCATAGAAAATAGTTCCAATGAAAGCTGTCACGACCTGTACCCATCTATCAAACTGTAACCGAGTTGGACAACACTGAGAGAACCAGGTCTTTTTTCTCATAACATGCCAACTCCTTGCCATCCATGTCACTCTCCTCCTTACAGCAGACAGGAACATTTCCTTTATGTTACAGTGCAAAAGTGCTGCGCTATTAGATTAGCCTTCAGAGACTGAGGCCTCTCTGTCTCTATGAATGGATGGAGGAACCAGCAAGTCCATCACATTCCCTGTGGATGATGTCTTGAGCACAGCTCAGGGCACAGGATAGAGTGTGTGCGTATGTGTCATGGGTGTATTTTGATGTAATGTGATCAGTAATGAATTTTGTGTTGCATTAAAGGGGTGGTGGGGGGCGATGGGAGTCGAGATGCGAGGCGATGGAGGGAAGAAGAACAAGAGCAGACTGACTGCTAGTGTCCGGGAGTCTCCAACATCTAATCTAATGAAGAAACACTGGTCGGGGGTTGGGGGGTGGAGAGAGTGATGAGAAGAAAGAGAGAGAGAGCACTACAAATAAGGTTAACTCCTAACGGAGGAGATGGGGGGTGGGGGGTGGCTTCTGGGCTGGATATGGCTGGGGATGGTTGGGGTGGGTGATAGTCGATGCTAAATCCATTAGGGCCTTGTGAGCCCCCCACACCCCTGCCCCAATACCCCCCCCCCCCCCCCCCCCCCCCCCCCCACACACACACACACACATTTAAATCAAAGGAACTCTTGTTCACTTAAGGAGGGGGGAGAAAGAGAAAGAGCACTGGCGCTTCCTAAATGAGTTAACCATTTGGACTGTCAGGGCCAACGGCATGTCTGCTGCACACATACAAGGATGTACGCGCACGCACGCACGCACGCACGCACACACACACACACTGAACATCCAACTAGCGTTGAGTTCGCCCATCAATGGCCTTGAACTGGCATCACTGTATGCTGGATAATGCATTCATATTTCTCTATAGATCACTTTTGCCAAACTTTACACAAAGTTCTCTTTCTCGTATTTAAAATTCACAGATGTGAGCAAAACAATTCATGCATAATTCTGCTCTTGATCCAGAACACCGACAAAATCTGTATCCCAACAAGACAGAACTTTGTCACTCAGAACACACCAACCTGAACAACGCTAACAACAGCTGGTGGATCACTATGAGGCAGACTGTTGACTAATTTAGTTTTATTGATTCATTTACTTAATTCGGCATAGACCAAAAACAGTGAAAATAATTAATTGCATGTAGAACATACCTTACATAGAGTATGTATGAAGACATTACAAAATTACAATATTCACTTTACATATAGAATATGTATGTAAAATCTATGTATAAAAATACAAGAGTGTTAGTCAAGCCTGTCTTCTGCATTTGGCAACAGGTTCTCACCCACATCACACCCTCTGTTCTCTCTTTCATTAAAAGTGAGAAAGAATCTTTTCTGCATCCTTGGCAAACCTCTGTAAATATGTCCAACATACACACACATCTGATCATGTGTCTGCTGGTCTTAAGCTCTCACCATCATGAGGAAAAGAATTCCTCTGCAGGGTTGAGTAATAAAGAGTGACGTGGAATTAAATGTGATAACGTTCTGGGATAGTCTGTAAACCATGGGACTGGGAGGGAATGGTGAAAAGCCACATTGTCCCATACAAGTACACAATATTCTGGATTCTGTCTGACTCACCATCTTTCCTCATCTGCTACAAGTCTTCTATAGAGGTCATCAAGGAATGAAAACAGGTGCTCAGTGTTGTATGTCTCAATAATTAGTTCATGCCCTTTTCAAACTTTCATGTAGATGTAGCACAATGTAGTAAATTTCATATTAATTAACAGTAATCGTGTGTTAGGTTTGGAACATATCAAACAGTTTTTAAAATAGTATATAAAGTTTTGATGGTTAGGTTTGAAAACAGTGCATACATTTGGGAAGCTTTGTCGATTGACAGCATTGAGAAGTGATCCACATGTTGGTAGTTTAGACCACATTCACATCTGTTGTGGAGACTGTGTGAGGAGTTTTGAAAAAGTGAATAGAATGTGAAAATGAACTGTAAGTTGTTTGCTTGTCGTAGTTTGCACAGATTTAAAATGCAATAAAAACAGCGTGTAGAGACAATACATTTTTCAAGTTGACTTGCTTTTTCTATTTTAGATGAGATTTACTCTGTCGTGTAATTTTGGGGGCATTTGCCATTAAATGGGAGAAATACGTCAATTTCCCCCATTACAGATTTTCACCTGTAGATTTAAACAACCAGGCTATAAAATCACAGTTAAGATTTGGGTCTAGATTGAAATAACTGAGCTGAAACAAGGTCATCATCATCATAATCTTCATCATCATCAGTATTTGCTCCTGATTGTAAGAAATCACATAGTAACTGATCTAAAGTTATGATCTCATTGAGATTCTTACCACAGATGAAACATAAACAGAATAGGGAACAAAATAACTTTCATGCTTGTGGAGATGTGTCTGTTTGTAAGTGTGCACGCATGTGTGTGTTTCAGTGAGTGAGTGTAATTGTGCGTTGTCCATTCTCCACTGACCTGTAGCCGATCCTACTATATCCCTGGAGGGGGACTCAGACATTGCGTCGGCCAGCCTCTCCCTCAGGCCTTCGTCGCTTGCATCTGCTGATCCGATGTTGTGTCGCGGGACGCCAAAGCTTTCCGGCCAGCTACCACACACCTCCAGCAGGGTCACGCCACGTCCATCAAAGTGCCCTGCAAACACACACAAACACAGAGTTAATGTTTGTTTACCGAATGGATCAAGATGCAACAGTAACAGCTATATAAAATTTTGTGAAGTCCTAAGATCAGCAAGATCATCCCAAAATTCTTTAATGATAAATCATCATGAGCTAGGTGCGGTGTGGAGCCAATCCCAGCTTCCTTTAAAACAAAAACATATTGCTTGAAAATATGTTTCATTGTGAAACAATGCAATTTGATCATCATGAGGATGTGTCAAACACATACAGAGAAAAATATAGACAAATAAAAATGTACACAATTAGTTATGAGACTTAAATGGCCTATTAGACATTTAACAGCTCAAATACTGAAAGGTACAGTAAGTGATTTTAGGGAAAGCTTGTCTCTTTCTTTGTTGTTGATGATGATTTTATTACACTGGTCGGGACTTGAACCCACAGCCTCAGTATGGGAGGCCGAGGCGTTAACCACGCGGCCAAAACCCCTGAGTCGTAGCGTCTGTCACTAGCGAGTCTCTTAAAGTATCGGCGAGTGATGTTTGAGTCAGGGCTAGGACGAAAAATCTGATTTTGCGCACAGAACTGAGAGCTAGTGGACCATGAGAAAATATTTGCCGATTTTTACAAATATTGCTTACCTGCCCTTTATGTTAAGTAGTGGTGAACAGATTTGAAGGATATGCTAATATATAAGCCTGTTATCAGGTCCATGTTGAACTTTCATTTCTGTAGAAACTGTCACAGGCCACAGAGCTTTATCACAGAAAAGTGTGTTAGCGCGAAAGCTAATTTTAAAGTAGGTCTCTTAGAGTATCACACACTTGTGTCAGCCAAACATTTTTCCCCCAGCACCACATAAATGGATTTACTGCACACAAACAACTTGTAAGCACAACACAATCTTCATGCCTGTCAAACCAAATCCACACAGACCTACACTGTGTCTTAATCTTCTCTCCTTTCTGTCTGCCATAATTTCTACAATCAGAAAGATCTTGTGCTTTGGAGCCAGGGAGTCTGCAACCTGTGTCTCTCTCTCTCTCCCTCTTTGTGTTTGTGTGATAAGCTAGTCAGGCAGGCGAGCAGACAGGCACACGCTCGAACAACTGGTTTATTCCATTAGCGTGTTCATTTGACTCAGCCACTGTGCCTGTGAGCACTGAGAGGTGATAAAGGCAGAAAAGGATGATTTAGCAGTGGTGTTAGTGAAGTGCTCCTGTGACTCAGCACGGCAGAGAGCAACAATACAAACACGTGACCTCACGGCTCGAGTTTTAGCTTATCATCTCCATCGGTTCAGTTCAGCCTATCACAGCATCTCTGTCCTCGTTAACACCCAGGAAATATATCAGAGATAGTGGTGCACAGGAGATGTCTGAGCCAGAGAAGCACACAATCTTCATGGTATCATTTTGACGATTACTGTTCACTGGTGGAAAAAACCTACACAAGTGGAGAATCAAATCTTAAAAATCTGAAGCAAAAAGGGAAAAGTCATACACAGAGGGCACTATGAAGTCAGTATATCCAGTACAGAGGTACAAATAGTACGTATTTACCTGAGCTTAGCACAAAGAGGGACAACTGATAGCCCTGCTCCTTGAAAAATCAAACTCCAAAGCAGTTTCTCTTTTAAATATGAAGACATAATCATGCTTTAAAAGAAGATTCAGCCCAAACGGTAGACAATTACTGATGGCACTCTCTTTCATGGCTTGTAACTTCCAACCATGTCATACTTCTGGCCACACCCCAGTTAATGACATAAAGCTGGTGTTCCCTGGTGAAAACAGAAAACAGAAAACACGTGTTTCTGACATCACTGGTTGGAGTCTGGTCAGAAATGCTAAGTTTCACCCCCTGCAGATTTGGCGTGGAGTTATATGACAGAGCCTTGAACCTGCTTCTGGTGCAAACTGATAATTATTTGTCACCACTGTGGTGACCATCCGCTCTGTTGCAGCAACCAAGTCCAATGAAGGGGTGATGGAGCCTGATTCCCCGGCCTCCCACTCAGCTGGGCAGACCAGTGCAGATCCAGTGAGGCCCCAGAATCATGAATGAGGATATAAGGGAGGTGGGCGATAAAAGCTTAAAAGAAGGTTGTAGAAGCTGAACAAAACACTAAAAAAAGTACTTTATAGAGATCGAATAAAAACATAGACTCAGAAAAACCAAATTGTGCAAAGTTGGACAGCGGGTGGTCCGTGCTGGGGGGTTAGTGTGGGTTGACTGTCTCATTGTGACATCACAAAGTTTAGGAAGTCTTGAGGGCTCAGCTATTACTAGGCATAGTTTTTGAATGTACTGTATGCATTTCTCTGTGAATGGCTAATTTCATAGTAATTATATACTATGCTACTTATATATACGATCAACAAAAAGAAACTGAGATCTCACTGTTTTTCCCTGGGATTCAGATCTTTGGGCAACTATGTCCTCGGCATTCCCATAGAAATCTCTTGCTGTTGAAGTAGCCTTGCTCTAGCTTGTTAAAGCTTGAATGCACAAACATAAACACGATTTCAATGAAACTACAGTTCATTGACATATAGTTCAATCAGTCCTGTCACTCATAACTATAGGTGGAACTATATGTTACAATACTCATCAGAGTTGTTTTTAAGAATCAGATATCTTGATTTTTTTAAACAATTTTTAAAAAATCATCGTGTATATTCCTGAGCTGGTGCCGACTGAACATTGACCAAATTGTCTACGGCTAAGTTGTGTTGTTTCTACACTATATGTATGCACCAAATGGGGAATTTTGTCATTGAGGATTCATAAAATTATTTCAGGGATGGACAATCTTAGAGCAAATAATAACTGCATCATTCGTTACCATTGAGCTTTCCACATCAAGTGTTCGGCAGTCAAAACTAATCAGGTACCGTTTTTGGAATCAGTAAATTTGCTGAACTTATCTGGAGGAGAGAACAGTGTGTTCCTGCTTCTTGTAGATGCTTTTCTGTCTTTTCCTCTATCTCACTCCCACTCTCTCCCTCCCTCTCAGAAGAGGAGAAACACACAAACACTGACATTTCTTCCCTGTCTTGTGGGTATCTGCAAAACCCCAGTGAAAAGACAGGATAGGATGACATTAAAGGAAAAAGCAAGGACCAGGACAGAAGAGGTCCTGTCTTCCTGGAAATACAAGCTGTGTCTGTGTTTGTGTCTCTGTGTAGGCTACATGCTAGGAACATGGATGGGACTGGGCAGAATGTGCTTAAAATCCTTCCATCCAACATATCAACCTACACACTAATACTTGTGTGAACATCTTTGAAAGGATTGATTTAATGTGGGCAGGTTAAAACTCTGCCAAATGGTCATCTGGAGGTTTTAGTGGCTTGTACCTTTATAAGCAATGAGCCACACTTTACTCAGTAACACTAAGCTGTCTTGTCCAGGTCGACCTTTACAGCTACAAAATTCAATTCATCCTCTGCACACACGCACACACACGCACGCACGCACCAGTTGTCCAGCATTAGCAACCACGGTACAGTACATAATAACATCATATCACCTCTATGGCAAAACACACACACACACACACTCTGGTTCTTTAGTTATCAGGAAACTAAGCCATTGTGTGAATGAATGAGTGTGTGTGCGAGTGTTATGCTTGTGAAGGCCAGTCAGTGTTATCAAAGTAGGGAGCATGGAGGCCCGTGCAGCCTCTCGCCCCAGCATTAGCACCTGTCACTTGCCTGCAGCGGAGCTGAGATTGGCCAGGCCTCAGGGTGTGTGTACGCACGCACACACACACACACACACACACAGACACAGTAGCCCCACACTGCCCCCAGATAGCGAGTAAGCCATGCAGATCAAAGGTTCGGACAGAAGTGTCTGGTCTGGATGATAAGAGCTCGGCAGAAGGTTAGGAAAAGCTTTGGGTTTATCAGACCAAGCTTTGACCAATATGGGTATTCCAGAGCCGATACCGATTGCATTTAAAACTACCGACCATGTTCATTGGTTATAATGGTAGGTCTTATTGTCAAAAACTTAATAAACTTAATGATAATTTCAAATTTGTATAATTATAAAGTTTCTGATGAGAAAACCTCTTTAAATAAAGTAAATAAAATACCTATAAGATTTGGTTCGTCAGGCTAATATTAGCATTTTAATTACATGCCAGTGTTGGCTTTTGCACCATCTGATACTGTAAGAAAGACACTCCTCCACTTTACATCCAAAAGATTACAGCAAAATATTGAATGAAGAATTAATATAATGATTCAATTTATTTTCAGAGATAGGGTATCTTAAATCCTGTTTAAAAACAATTTTCACATGGGGATATTTTCAATGGCAGATCTATTGGCCACTGTAATCGATACTCCTGCCCTAACCGGCCAAGACAAGATTCCTTCCAAACAAGATTATAAAATAAGTGCCGAAAGACAAAAACAGAAGTCCACTCATGTGAAAATACATTCTCAAATTCAGTTAAAGTTAATGTGAGGCTTCAGCAGTTCAACAAATTAGGTCCAATTCTTCCAAACTTTAAGTTCATGTTAGTCCAAAACTCCCTCTTTGTTTCCTGTGTTCCCCCATAGTGAGTGCTTGTTATGATTCTTAAAAAGGATAAATCTGCTTGATCTTTTAGAAATGTATCTTATAAAACTTTTAAAAATTATTTTTCTTGTATTCTAATGGTTTTACAGGCACAGCCTTATTCTTCCACATCCTAAAAGCTGTATAAATAGGCTGCATAATAGTGCGGTGCTATGTGTTATGTACTCTGTATTCTGTATTCACTACAGTGGTTTTGTGCTGGGCTCTAAATGCTGCCAAATCAAGAGTGACCTACACTCAGTACTGTGCCTGATAGACAGAGGCAGCAGCCTACGAGGAGTACCCAGCATGCTTATTTCAGTTTAATCTCAAAACGTAAAAAATATCAGATACTGACTTTACATCAACTCAGTCGATTCACTATATTGGTGTGAAGGGGCATGTACTGTATCTATTCTTGGCACCCGTGTTTACAGACTTAGTATACTTTTTATTTTCTGTCTGCAAACCTTTTGAAATGTGAGGATGTGTTGCTGGCAGGAGGAGGATGATTCAAAACACACCCGGGATTGTTGTTTTTCCCCTCCATCATGTTAAAACCCAGCTGGATTAAAAGCCACTCTACACCCAGCTGTTAGCCCCCACATACTGGCCCTACTTATCCCTCCAGTCAGCGCTACTTTCCTTAAAGATTTAATCACACTCTAGCAGGATGTGTGTGTGTGTGTGTGTGTATGTGTTTATACCTTTACAGCAGGGGCTTAGGATGGCACAATTTGACATGTGCACATCACAATTGCCTCTAACACACATGCATTACTTTACTTTAATACTGTAGACATTCTATTCGACGCTTGTAACTGAGCTTCTGTTTCTCCAGTAGAAAGACTTCCTACAAAATCTGGATACAGAAAACCAAAAATATTCAAACAAAAACAAGAATTAAAACATAAAATATCCCTAATGCTAAATTAATATTCTTGTCTTGCCAGAAGGTTCAGTAACCTTTGTTGGTACATTTTGGCATGGCGACTTAAGATCAAAAGTAGTTTTTATGGAAGTTGCTGCCCATGTGAACATACGCTTTCAAACCTGACAACAGCACTTCACCTGCTGAGATATTCTCTCTTCTATTTGCATGAATGTGTGAACCACTAGACAGCAACACATCTTTCTTAACTACATTATCTTAGAACTTAATGTCAAACTGCACTGATGACGCATTGTTGGCAAATCTACATACGTTTTCAAATGTTCTCCAAAACACAACTGACTTTGATGACTTTGCAATAATTTCAGACTTGTACCTCTGCTGAGTGACAATTCTCTTTTTACTCTTGGGGGTACTCATCAGTGGAGTGCTGTGACTGAAGCCTTCCTAGACTTTGTCAATGGGACAGGGTCTCAGCCAGAAAAATGTCATGAACTTTAGATGCAATGGTATAAGTCAAGCTAGCTTCCAGATACAGCCTGCTGCTGCCAAGAGTGGGCAGTACATAACAAAATGAATGCAAACAGTTTTGTGATGCTGTTCTGAGGTAAAATGTAAAAGTAAGTATCACTTCCACTTCATTATCGTTCAGTTTGTAGTTTTAACAGGCCAAGTACGGCTTTGCCTTACTCTCCTTGATGACACATCACTGGTACTTATTAACTACCAATCAACGTGTCAAGAATGCTGACACATACAAGAACTTACAAACAAACAGGAGGCAGTCATTAAGTTGAAATGAGCAATTTGCATTTGTGGTAAACAGAGTTTGGTGAGTCTACAGTACAGTAGCCCCTTACAGGAGACAAGGATGACCTAAAGTAAGGACAGAAATGTAACAATGTTTATATGTAAACACACAAATGCACACGCGCACACATATGCGCACACACACACACACGCACACACACACACACACACACACACACACACACACACACACACACACACACACACACACACACACACACACACACACACACACACACACACACACACACACAAGTTAAAGAGTAATGTTTTGAGGCCTCATGCCACTGTTTCTGGGTTACCTGTGCAGTCAGGACACTGATGCCTGGTTAGTGCTGATTCAATTAAGCTTTAGTGCGAGGGGGCTGATCAAACAAGATCCTTTATTATGGCTGCTGTCTGTAATGGTGCGTGCGTGAGAGTATATTTGAGTGGTGTTCCTAGGAAGTCAGGCACAGTCTGTTACTAACAAACAGATCATAAAGCAGGTGCTGCAGTAGGTCAGGTGGGAACTACACCAAGGTTTGTGTTTATTCAGCGCACCTCTACAATGTAATGTGAACCGTATCATTTTCTGACAGAGACATTTGGAGTCAACTTCATAACTTCATGGTCACTTAGGGTGGTTTGGCATTGCCCAACATTGTGTAGAGAGGCTATACTGGAACCTTCTTTTATGTGCTACTTGGTAGAGGTCAAAGATAAAACTGATGACCATAGCGACAAGTTAGAAACAATTGTGACATAAAGGTACATGGAAGGAAACTAACAATGTA
This sequence comes from Scophthalmus maximus, assembly GCF_022379125.1. Classification (NCBI taxonomy): domain Eukaryota; kingdom Metazoa; phylum Chordata; class Actinopteri; order Pleuronectiformes; family Scophthalmidae; genus Scophthalmus; species Scophthalmus maximus. Next base: position 1,895,621 of record NC_061525.1, read on the forward strand.
GTGTTAACTTTGGCACCTGGTTTTCATTTAGTTTTTGGCATATATGTTGGTTAGATTTAATTATTTAATGTTAGTCAACAAAAGTTAAAGACAGTTCAGTTCATTATTTGTCATCAAAGTATCAGTTGCTCATTTCCATGACAATTTTTTTTTTTTAATCCTCAGCATTTTGAGGCTACAGCTGTAGTCATTGTTGGTATTGTTACCATGGTTACAGGTGTATTTCACAAGGAATCCATGTCACTCTACTCTGCGGTAATAAAGATGGATTCAGGTCAGTCAATTCAATTAGTATTTTCAAACTCTTGTCTGTTTTGAACAGAAGCACTCTCTCTGATCCAAGTTAATCTAGTACAGTTGTTTCTTCTAAACCAGTATTACTACGGCATCCTGCACAGTTCACTAAAGAGCACAGCATCAGTCAGAAGATGGATTCACTCACTCAATTGATCTCTAAAATACTGCTTAATGTCCGGGTTTAGTTTACTAAATGCACCAATGTCTCAGTCTGCGAACAGAAAACACACCCCTCCTCTACCTCAGGATCAAGGTGCGCTTTGTATCTGTTCGTAGCTATCGCCCCATGCACAATCCTCCACTGGAGGTCTGCTGTCTGCTTTTCAATTGTGCAGCTTGTACAGGGACAGCCAGCTGCCTTTCAGGGAAATGTCTGGGCCAAAAAACTCAGTCCACCTCGACTCCTCTATCCCTGTCAGATAGTTCAAGTTCAAAGTTTTTACCCAAGTTTGGTAGAGTGTTTATTTCCCTGCATCCTGAAATGTGTCCAGATGAGGGGTTGTGAAAGACAGCAGCTGATTTCCTCCCTGCCACTGAGCCACTCACCCACAGCCTGGTTGATGGACAGAGAGGGGAAACTGTATTCACACCCCTCACTCCACTGGTCACACAGGGTACGGTTTTCAGCCAGTGCTCTTAAGGTTGGTGGCAGAGCAGCACAGACTTCCTCCACAACTCTGCGGATCAGCCTGACAGAAGTGATGTTGCTGTTCTCTCTCAATGTGTTGACCGATATTTCGTCATCCTCATCAGATGTCCTCGTTTGGTGAACCCAACTTCTCTGAGGTTGGCTGTTCGGGTCTTGGGGAAGTTGTTGAAGAACAAAGATTCTTCAAACAACCACAAACCCGGAGTCTCGTTGATGTCACGTTTGAACTGAACAATCTGCCATGCCTGCAGCACAGAGGAGTAGAAGGGCGTCAGCCCAGTGAGGTCCCCTCTTTCCCCCACTCAAGCCCCCCAGGCAGACTAGGCTTGGATGAGGATCAGCAGCTACAAGTCCGACGCCATCATTCTCTGCCGGAGAGCGGTAGATTGGGGGTGATTTGCTGCTCCAATTAAAGGAGTTTAAGTATCTCGGAATCTTGGTCACGAGTGAGGGGAAAATGGAGGAGGAGCTCCACAGGCGGATTGGTGCCTCTGTGACCTGATCTGGGATGAGCGGAAGAAAAAGGAGGGATGGACAATGTCTCTCCATTTTGGGAATTGTGCTGCTCTTGTACCACACAGAGATTGACAGGAGCAAGCAGGGTGAATGATTCAAATCCTCCTGTTTCACACTATACAGCTGACTTCCAGTTGGTGGCAATAGATGCAATGGTACCATGCAACCATGGCTGTGAAAAATCTTTATTAAAATCTTTTTTTAATTAGATTTTATGAAAAGGTAATGCATGATTCGACATGTTTCTTACCTTTGAGAAAAAGGTGTATGAAGCTTTAAATTAGTTGTCAATGAACATATTAGAACTGTTATAAATCACCTTGTTCTATACAGCTGTAAGCAGGAGGGAATCATCCCTGATGTCTGAGTCAGATTGCCTTGAAAGGTCAGTGTGAGATCTCATCAGTCTAATGCTATATTACATATTGTATTCTGCATGTTGCTAAGGCAGAATACATTCATTCATATACGTGTACAATGAAACTATTGTTGGTATAGAGATAACTTCACAAAAACACACTTTTAATATACTTCCACCCCTCCCCCAGTACACACATACACACACACACATGCCCACACACACACACATGCCCACACACACACACACACACACACACACACACACACACACACACACACACACACACACACACACACACACACACACACACACACACACACACACACACACGACTACACTGTGAACCCATACTGACATCCCTTCAGGGTGTGTGTGTCTGTATGTGTGTGTCAGAGAGACAGAGAGTGAAAGAGAGTGACTCTGATATCCTCAGGGAAACACTGAGAGTGCTAGCTATCTTGCGGAGTAGGTTTGTGGTGCAGGGTTAGTGTTAATGGAGATGTAAGCTCACAGGATTAGCACCCATAGGTAGGGGTGTGTGTGTGTGTGTGTGCGTGTTCTTGTCAGGCATGGCCTTTCTTTCATTACATTAAGGCCAATGCTTCTAAATCATTTACTCCCTTTGCAGTCTCGGTGGTGTCAGCTAAGTGTTAGTAATCCCCATCAATACCAGGGTCTGCCTCAAGGCACTTTACTCACCACCCCACACACACTCACCTACTGAAACATATGGCATTCAGATATGAAGACGCATTAACCTGTACGCAGTTAATCTCAGACAAGTATGCAGACTACTCCAGCGCGTACACATACACTCATACGCACATGCACACGCACGCACGCACACACACACACTCACACACAGTTTCTTTAAACTCTTAAAATGGACTTCTGTTTATTCCCAAAAACTATGTAGCTTTCCAAAATCAGCTTAAGTTTAAAGATACTATTGCCGCAAGGATGGAATCAAGTTGATGCGGCTACTCGTCAGAAACTGAGACGAGACAGGGCATAACAAAAAATAAAAACAATATAAATTGCTAAAGTCCTATATACTCAATTAAAGGAGCACCAATAATATCATGTGTCATCAGGGTTATCTCAGCTTGGGCTCTAAGATGATTATTTCATGAGAGAAAGCCTCTTGTAACTACTTCAGCCAGACACATTGTGTGTATACATACTTAGTGGCTGAAGCTGTCAATTTAGGCTGCTTGATATCAGTGAAATCTTAAGGAAGGGACACACCAACACTAAGTCAAACAACTCACATCTGCAAACAACGCCTGCTGTGTCAGGCAAACAAAATTGTACTCGTAACACACCGCCAAGACAGCCAACTATAGCTCGTACGTTCCAACTCTCCATACCAGCAGGGGGCAGTAGTTTGTATACATCATTCAGAAAGGGAAACCGGAAATGGTTTCTCTGTAATGTTGTACAGAGGCGCCCTCTTTGGAACATGTTGATCAGTTGATCCTTCACTTCTTCGTTCCAGACAGCCATGTGGACCGAGATTGACAGAGAGATGAAGAAAAACTGGCTGCAAGCCAACCTCTTTGTATTATCTAGATAAATGCAAGTATTGAATCGGGACTCGGTATCAGCAGATACTCAATGTCAAATGAATCGGATCGGAGGCAAAAAAAACTTGATCGGGACATCCCTAGTACAAATAAACACAAAAATAAGACTTTGTTACAGTAACTATACTATATGTAACTCGTTATTTCCACCACTGACAATAACAACTAACTAACTAAATCCAACACAAGTTCAAGACTGGAACAAATGGCAAGCAATTCTCAGGCAATGCTCAGGTATAATGTCCAACACAGAAAAATGGAATAAAGAAAGAAAGAGTGAGTAGGTAGAGGAAATGATTTCACAACATTTATATCTCAGAAAACTTTTGGTATCTGTAATAAGACCATCACTCACTCCGACTGACTGCAAATTTACAACAGTAGCAGAGGAGGAAATTCAATATGTTGATTGAAAACAGCTGACATCGATTCAGGAACTTACTGTAACAACGTGCTTGTTTTGACAATGGCACATACAGAGTGAACCCGAGTGCTGCTTCTTCTTAAATTTGAGCCCATCTGCTTTGCACTCAGATCAGCAGGCCTCCGCTCTCACTCGAATGGTTTGTACCCTGCCCTAGATGTCTCCTGACATGCTGCACTAATGACTGTCACAGGAAAAGAGGGTGTGGAGGTGTGAGGAGAAGGGAAATAACAGTTGCCTCGGAAAAGACCTTTCCCTGGCCATCTTGTTGACTTCCAGAGGGCTTTAATAATGTGCTGAAGGGGTCGCTGATTAGAGGGATCACACATTTTTAATACTAAACAGACCCCTTAAAGGGTGTGCTTGCTGACAAATGAGCAGCAGCTCTATGTTCACCCAGACGTCAGCACGGTCCAGACAGCTTTCACCTGACACTTCCACTACGTGAAATAAATGTGCAAGAGCAATTCTACTGATCAACGTGATTCCATTAAAATAAAAAGATTTGGGTAAAATATTATTTCTAAGCCAGCAACATTAGCAGGCCAATATAAGGTACCAGCTGCTGCTCATGGGTGCCATCACCCTGATGAATCAAAGTGAAAAGAAGTGAAAAAAAATTCACCAAGAATGTTTGGCTACTGACCAACACAAAGGAAATATTTAAATTCAAATACTACTGTTTAAGAGCATTTTTTTTAAAATTTGAGCACAGATTCTCTCCTGTGAACTACAGATTTCCAAAAAAAACAATGAGGCCAAAGTTACTCGCTGAGGCCTCGCCGACGTGTCCAGATATCTGGCAGGATAAATATCTGGACACGTCCGGGAACCGTCTCCTGTGTAAGCTGTGATGTGACAGGCAGAGGGTGCATCAACCTGGAAACCACAACAACACTCTTCACCTATATTCTCTGCCTTTACTGTGTTTCTGAAAAAATCATCACGCAAACTACATGCTGGGCTTTTTTCTGTCATGTTGACAGTTTTCACTTCAACAGATGATGAGCGTAACCTAGAGCTGCTTGAATGCGGAAACACATATTAACGCATCAAGTTAATTATCTCCGTCCGCACAGCACAGAGAGCGTCCGCTCTAACAACTTCCTGTTTCTTTCAACATTGGAGTATTCTGTAATATATTCATCACAGTTTCCTTTTGACCTCCATCATTTCCCGTGTGTATCGCATTTTTCCCCGTGTCAGTATTCGCGTTTGCTTTCGTGATAAAACGTACTTCAAACTCCTTGTCTGTATCCATCTTCAGCCAGGATAGCTAATGGCTAACAGTTCTGCGGCACACGTCGTCACACAGGTCAGCCGCCACAGGAAGTAAACAAAATGCGTCAATGGCCGTACATTATTTTAACACGTTAAATATTTCACAATTAACGCAAAGATTAACGCATTAATGTTGACAACACTATTTTAATCAAGGAGCTGGTAACGACATGCTTCTACATTTTAATCTTAATGCTTGCCTAATATCTGTTTCCCATTCTTGTCGGTTGATGATATGATATCATTTTAGGGACCACACATTACATTACATGCATAATCAGCATTATGAATGTAATAAATTTGTTAAACTGTTATTTAAAATACATTTCTAAAACTATAACTCAGATGAACCAACAACCAAAGCCAGCGTTGTAATTTTCCAGAACCAATCCAAAGCATCTCTCCTCTGCTCTGAGACGTGGCAACCACACAACTAAAAACTCCCTTCTGGGCGCAAGGCATTGTTTTCCATTGCACCAAAACAAAGATTGGGGAGTGCACACTTCACGGTGCTAGCATGGCCAGCTAATTGATTTCAGGCCAGATCATATTGCTGTGTAATGGAGCAGGCTAACGTGATGATGAAGCTGGGATGGTCATGGTGATGACTTTCACAGGGACTCCAGCCTCATTTGTTTGTTTGACAGGCTGCAGGGGTGTGTGTGTGTGTGTGTGCGTGCGTGTGTGCCTCTCAATTTGGCACAAAAGGATATGGATTAAGCCATATAGGTGACAGATGATATGTTTACAGTAGAATGTTTGCTCTCTGCACGATATTCAATTACAGAGTTTTGGTGTGACGCCGCCTATGTGTATACACGCATATGTGTGTGTGTGAGCAAGGAGTGTGCGTCTGTTTGTTTCATTCTGTGCGTGAAAGGGCCACAGGCCTTTATCAATCACACAGAATTTGCTGACTTCTTTTTCACCTTGCCTCATTCTAACCCCACACTCCTTCAGTTCTGATGTGTCCTGGGAAGTGGTGCAATGCAAATCTAAACTGGTACTGTCCACTGTTTACTGGAGTTGCGATGCAGCACAAATAAATACCTCAGCTTTATTTACAACTACAGACCTACTCATATACAACGCTGCCCCCAGCCCCATCCACAGTAAAAGCCTGGGATGGTTGCTGGAGGTAGGTAGGTTTTTTCACAAAAATAAAGTTCACAGTAGGACTTCGACAAGGGAGACCACTGGTCATTGTCCGTTTATGTCAGCAATGGCTGAACACTCTGTTCAGCCATTGCTGTGGTGTGCTGTGTGAAAGTGATGATGAATATTGTACCGTGGCTTGCTTCCTCTCTGGGGGGTGGGGGCTAAACGAAGGATATTCCCAGCACCAAAGCCACAGCCCTCTGTTCCAGGAAATCCTCCAGAATCCCATTTGATCTTAACGCCCTGCTTCGCCTAATGTGTCCCTAAGCTGGCCTTATCACACCACAGAGAGGGCCGGAGGGGATAGATGAGATGTACAGTTGCACTACTGGCAGGTTACGGTATTATTCAGCTCCTGTAGCACCTCAAAACATTCATGCTTCCTCTCACGTGTTACTCAGATGAAAATGAGTGAGCGGCAGGAAAGCAGGGGTGAACATAGAAACGGAGAGGGAGAGAGCGACTAACAGCCAGCTGAGGTGGAGAGAAAGAGCATTATGAAGCAGCCAACCCTTCTCCACTAGCCTCTTCATTCTAAGCGAATAAATCCTCCATTATCGTGTCTCTCTCGGGTCTAAAAGCAAGCATCTTACAGGGAATTAATCGTATTGGACAGAGGGGAGGGGGTAGCCCATTTCATTTCCTCATCAAGTTTGGGGAAAATTGTATTGGAAGCCAAGCGGCCACCTGGGAATGGCCTCCTCTCCTCTTTCCTCTCATCTCCTTGTTTTTGCCTCTCGAAAGCCATTTGTCTGCTCTGTATGTCACAGGCTGGGGCTCGCTACGCTTTTGTATGGTCAAATATATCGGTGTCCTTCTGGTGTCGTGTTTGGCTGCAGCACAATTCAACCGCCGTTATTTATGTTGAATGACATTTTGATGCAAAGTGTCACCATATAGTTCACAAGTTGCTCAGCTCAACAGCACAACAAGCAAAGTCATGTGGCTTGCGAGTCGTCACCCTTTGACCAGCTTAGAGAGTGAAGAGCAAACATGGATGGAGTCCACCCGTAGGAGCGTGTGGTTTTAGCTCTGTCTAACAACTTGTCAGACTCCATGAATATGAATCTTTCTAGAGCTAGAAAAGTTGAACTTAAGTCAAAAACTTAAAGAGTGTACATACATGTGTCTATGTCCACCTCGTGGCCAGCCAAGCCTCCTTAGGCCTCTAAACAAGCACCATAAATTCAGCCTCCACTTACCTGCAGTAAAAATGTCAGGAGCAAGGCTTTTATTGGGCCACACACGCACGCAGGCACGCACACACGAACGCATGCGCACACGCGCACACACACACACACACACACACACACACTCACACACACACACACACATGCACATACACGCACACACACTCCTAAGCACGCACACACACCAGAGCCTTTTACTCCCTGTCTATCCTAGCATCTTCTGTGGCATTCAAGCAGCTCTACATTTATATTGACATGGCACGCTGGTGGGAGAATGGCGACTCCATGCTAACAACATTAGCCAGATAGATGCTGTCACAGCCACTCCGTCACCTACACACACACACACACACACCACCCCATACACACAGAGGCTGATATCAACCAGAAATGAAATGATGTAGAACTTAATGTAAGGAGGAAACAAAACAAAACATACAGCCGTTCTCAAAATTATATTTTCAAAGATTGAACAACAATTTTAAGGCATTAACCCTAAAACCTTTGACCTTTATGCTTTACATAAGCTGAATTCTTAGATTTTGTTTATTCTTTAAGTCAAGTAAAGTAGGCATAGTTCAGTTATTAAGTTATTTTAGTCATATTAAGTAATAATAGTCACATGTATGTTTATAAAAATAATGGTTGAGAAACATAATTTCATCTTCGTAAAACTAAGAATGACGTTATGTGAGTTCAAGCATTTGTCTTATATCAGCTTTAACATCATGGCAACACCTGAAATTACACTGTTTCCCAGGCTTTTACAAACAATTTTGTGCAATTCAACAAGATACATACATGATTGTTTTCATCTCACTTCTCATCTCCAGACTTTAAGCAGCGCTGTATTAGCTAGTTTCCTGCCGGGATAAATCCAACTGACGGGAGAGTGTGAGAGAGCAAGCAAAGTAAAAACCAGTCTGGCTTCTAGACTTTCAGATGGTCAGCCAGAAAAAAACCCACTAAAATACCTGAGATGAAGCAAACAGTGTCACAATATGTACCAGGGAGATGCATCAAATATATTTAATGTATTCTACTGTGTGTGTGCTTGCGTGCATGTGTGAGTGAGTGTGTATTTGAGCGAGATAGAGATTGATAGAGCAAGTCCTTGTAAAGATGTAACCTGCCAAAGCACAAAAGGTTAAAGGATGGTAAGTATGTAAGTTCCCCCCTCCTCCTCAACATACACAGACATGAAAGCAGGCAACAGTGAACAGGGGTTTGTGTGTGTCTGTTGTGTATGTGTGTGTGTGTGTGTGACACATCTGGGAGTGTAATCAGTGGGCTTCTTTCAAGAGCTGCCAAAGCAAACAGACCAATAAGGAATCCACTTTACAGACCATCGATCTCAACTGGCCACAGCCAACACACACACACACACACACACACACACACACACACACACACACACACACACACACACACACACACAGAAGATTGGCTAGATTCAAATATACAGTACAATTCCCACCTAGTGCACCTACACTCACACTAACATGAAATCACAGCAAGGGGTCGACACACACTGATGTCCATATGCAGGATGTCCTAAATCCTGGTTCTTACACACACACGGCCCCAAAAGACTTTGCATTTCCAAAATAATGGGGCGTCATGTCATGGCTTCAGCTCAAGAAACTTTTCAGTCATACAAAGTTGAAGACTTGTGATAATGCACTAAAATCCAAAAGTAAGTACCAACACATTTTTTTCTAATATATATTTATATTTAAAATCTAGGGTTTGATTATAATTATTCAACACGTCCCATACAGTTTAATCATGGGGAAGCTATCGATTTCCCTTTAGTTTTCTCTATGACCAGACGACAGGAAACAGAGAAAGAGAAAACAAATAAACAATGGAAATATTGTTATGGGGAGTCTCTGTATGATTTACAGCCTCCCGCGCTGAGGAACCATCAGCGTCTAAAACACTTCCAGATGATACTCAGACAATAGAAGTAAAAAAAAAACCAGGTTGATACGTCATCCATTTACTTTGGGCCATAGTGGTGAACAACAATAAATTCTGGAGGGGCAGCATGGACAGACCCCCCCCCCTCCCACACACACACACACACAGTGTGTTTTTTCATGTGCATGTGTAACAATCTGGAAAAGGAAACTAGATAGATTGAGCTGATAGGAAACTGCGTATACTTGAAAGCCAAGATATAATACAACCCACTAACAGGTTGTTTTCACAGTGCGTATGCACACACACTAACTCACTAATGTGCTCGCCCACACACAAACGCACACACGCAATGCAGGAGACAGCCTCCATTGAGAAACCAACGAGCTGTGCCTCTCCTGAGACTGAAGTACACATTACATACAGTACTTGCAGCACATGCACACACAACAAACACACAAAAACAGACACATTCACTAATGTTATCAGTAGCAGCATCAGAGTGAAAGGCAGTAGCCGGAACAGAGCTGAGAAGGCACGCTGGCATACAACAGGAGTCTTCAGCAGATTCATGAAATTTACTTCCCTTCATGGACTCTAAATAGAGTGGAAACTCACTGCAGTGTGTGTGTTTAATTTATAGATTGCATCAGCATGCATGCTTGCATATTTATTGTAATATACATGTTTATTTGGGTACTAGAGCAGAGACTGAGGCTTGATTGAACAAACGAGGATTAATTCACTTAAGATCATCTAAAATCTGTTGATTCTAATTCCTTCTCCATTTTAGGTATGCTAATATTTGTTAATATTAAACTAAAATTAACTAATCTATGGTAATAAATGTTATGTTTTGGCAATTGTCACCACATTGTTATTATAGTTTAATCAAGAAACCAAACTAGGCTGTTGTTGCTTGGTTAAATTCAGTGTGCGGCATGTGATATAGACAGACTGTGAATAGCTAATTGCAATATTCAGTATCAAACTTCATAAAGAGCGAAATGTGTTGGCAACAAAAGCAAACAAACTAATAAAATAAATCATAAAAGGAGTTGAGACTGGTTCAAGATTATGTCTTGAGAGGTTCATGTTCTGAACTACTTCACCTATGTCAGTCACCATCTGTCTATCATGTATGTGGGCGGTGCAAAAGAGTTGAGCACTGACACACATTTATGTGAGAAACTATAACCAACTTACGAGAATCACACCTTCAGTACGCAACTACGAGCATCTTTGTGTTGAGTTTGTCAGATGACGCCATACTAGATGGTCTTTTTTATGAAGCAGGCGTGTTTTTTATGGTGACATTCCTGTTACTGGCTGAACTGGAAGCCAGAAGCTCCAGGAGAAAGGAGCCTTTAGTACCCTGTCACTGCGAATGATGAGGAACAAAGGCCAAAGAGCATCAACCACACCTACACTTGGGTAATTGCTTTGTTTGTCATCACAAACCTTAACTTTTCTATTTCTATTCATCAAGGTGTAAAACTGAACATGTGGGAGGTGATTACTCCTGACTGAAATAACATGGGATTGGGACCAGATTCCTAAAAACAAATGACCAAAATGAAAAAAGTCAGGATAAAATTCAACTGGCCTCTTGTCTCTGTTCTCGAGCAACCAGCCTTTCCCTGATGGCTACCACCAGCTCTGCATTGACCAGCATTATGTATGTGTGATTGGGTGAATGTGACTTGTGCTGTTAGCATTGAGTGGTCGATTAGACTAGAAAAATTGCTACATCAATAAAATCCATGTAAAATTCATGGTTTCATATGAATGAATCATATTTAATATATTCATTATTACCAAAAAAAGTACCCAAGGGAGGGATGTAAGGTTCATTGAATTTTAAGGTGCATTTAAAGCCCCTTAACTGACACTTTCAGTGTAAAGTTAAGACAATCTCATCATGAGGAGTGATGTCACTTCCTGTCAGTAAGCGCTGGAACAGAAGGAGAGAATGGAAACACAAGAGAAGATGAAAAAGGCCAGCAGGGTGAGGTAACCATGTGCAGATGGACCCTGTGTGTATGTGTCTGTGTGTTTGTGTGTATGTGTGCGTGTGCAGGCAGCTGCAGGAAGGATCCTGCTGAGAAAGAGCAGGACGTCCTGTCATCCACTGTGGCCGCAACATCAAGACACGCACACGCACACGCGCACCCACACACACACACACACACACACACACACACACACACACACACACACACACACACACACACACACACACACACACACACACACACACACACACACATCAAAGGGTGTGTGGCCAGTGCCGTTCCAGAACTGTGGCGGTGTGGGGAGACAAATAACAACAGCATCACACACATACATACACAAACACACACACACACAAACACACACACACACACACACACATACACACACGATTCTCTGACTAACCCCTCACAAGCACATATAACACATATACAGTATAATCAGTCACATTCATACATGCAAACAGACACATGCATACGCATTCTTGCATGCACACGCACACACACAGCCCACATAATGGGCCATTTCAGCACCAAGACCACAGCTAATACAGTAAATGACAGGGGAGGACTGGGAGAGAGCCAACCTAAATGTGACACTGATTTTCTGTTGTGTGCATGTTTGAGTGTGTGTATGTGTGTGTTTACCACCATGACACCATGACTCTACAGGCTGGTGACCAGATGCTGGTGTGGCCGCTACGTTGTTTGGTTCACCGTTCTGACCTACTATGGTACACACACCCGCATGCACACAGACATGCACATACGCACACACACACACACACACACACACACACACACACACACACACACACACACACACACACACACACACACACACACACACACACACACACACACACACACACACACACAGTGTTGTCCTTAAACAACATAGCTGTGGCCTTGGAAACTCTCAACCAAAGTGTCAGTAGAAGCATCAAAGCAATGTAATGAGAGAGTAGAGTAAAACCAGTCAACAAACCAGCTCACACCAGGACAAAACAGTTCTCTGCAGTTTGGGAGGAGGGAGGACGATAGGTTGAGGATGTCATGTAAATTATGACAATGTATTCAGAAAATTCAACCCCCCAAACACATTTTCTTATTTTGCACCCCAATGCTAAAATGATGTAACCCTAACCAGTCACCCTGTCCCTTTCACTTAGAAAAAAACCCCACAGCATGAAGTTGAATCCTCCACACTGCCAAGCAGCTCATTATTGGTTTCTTCAGACCAGAGAATCTTGTTTCTTACAGTCTCAAGAGTACTTTAGGTGCTGCCTGTTTCTGAGGAGAGGCCTCTGTCTGACCACTCTGTCATAGAGATCAATGGAGGGTTGCAGTAGTGGTGGTTCTTCTCAACGTTTCTCCATCTCCACACAGGATATCTGGAGCTCAGCCACAGTGACCATCAGATTATTGGTCAGCTCTCTGATCAAAATCCCTCTTCCTTGATTGTCCAGTTCTAAGAAGAGTCCTGGTGGTTCCAAACATCTTCTGTGTAAGAATCATGGAGGCCACTGTGGGTCTTAAGCATCTTCAATGTGGCGTGATTTTTCTGCAGCCATGCCCCTGATGTCTCTGATCTCTGCAGGCAGATCCTGTAACCTCATGTGTTGGTTTTTGCTCTGAATTATTGTCAGCTATGAGATCTTACATGGACAGGTGATGTGTGGCATCCAACAACATGTCCAATCAACAAAATTCTCCACAGGTTTACTCAAATTAAGTTGTAGAAAGATCTCAGTGATGATCGCGAGCAATGGGAGGAACCTGAGCTAAACTTTCAGTGTAATAGCATCTGAATGTCTGAATACTTTGTCGGTATGGGGTATTGAATAGCACAAGGCTGCATCAAAACAAAATGTGAAAAAAGTGAAGGGGCCTGAATACTTTCTGAATGTAATGTAACTACTGGTCAAGCCTCAGGAATAAAATGGTTTCTATTGAAATGACACTGACTAATGATTGACAAAGATAATACCAACCAAGTAGTTATTATTGTAACCATGATTATGAAGTTCCCCTAACATTTAATTTTAACCAAAACCACAGCATTGTTCTAACCTTACCAAGTTTGTTTTGTGCCTGACATGAATCAATCCATATCTATCACGGTGCTAGATGAGAAAACACTTAAACTTTCAAAATGCTGATGTCTTCCTGTTGATTAAAGGTATGTGGACAATGTCTACTATCACAGAATACTGTGGTTGATCTACTTTGTCTTTACACCTCAAATAAATTTGGACAAAGGTTACTGAAAACTGGTTATCATCCAGTTTCTAATGAGGTGGGAAAACAACCCTTCAAGTCTTTCTTGAAAACTTTAACTTGAGAATTATATGATCAATTGTAATCAGATGAAAGTATTATGAGAAGGTAAAAAGACCTTTTTAAGATGGTTATTATCTGGTATGTGGTTCTGGCAGTCACTTTCATTTCATACAATAGTATTTTCGTATTTATTGTTTAAATATTTGATACTCCCCACAATTAATATTTGACACTACCCCATATACATATGACATCTTTTTGAAAAAAACTAATAAAACTAGTGCTTAGCATCAAATTCAGTTTGTTCCTTCAGTTAAAATTGTATAGAAACACTGGAATCTACTTTTTTTTATTTGAGATCCTTCATACTCACAAAACCAAGTCACATAATTTAGACATACAAGAATAAATTGAAATATATGTGTGTGTGTGTGTGTGCCATCTTTTTCCATGTATGTGTGTGTATTCAGCCCCGGTGCCCATTAATCAAATCTCCTGCCATGCATGTGCCTCCACCCCTGCTGTGCAAATTTGTCCAATTAGTCACGGCCCCCGGGGAGTGTGAGCACGCAAACTCACACTCACACGCACACACACTGTCCCCCAGAATCCAGTGTGAATAGGGCTCTACCACAGTGTGAGGATTAAGTAACGATAAAATGAATTTCATGGCAATGGCGCTTTATAGGACTGGCCTCCATAGAGCTCTGGCCAAAACACAGCAGCTACCCCGCCCCTTTAATCTCTGCCCCCTACACACACACACACACACACACACACACACACACACACACGCACGCACGCACGCACGCACGCACGCACGCACGCACACACACTAGAAATCCACACTGGGAGAGAGACAGAGATTGAATCAATCAACACCCTCCCCAGTGACTCTGGACTGAGCAAGATGTTCTCCTAAATGAAGTTGTACACTTCCTTCTCTGGCAAGTCGCCTGTCGTTACCACACCAAAAACTGATGACAAACTTCAGGCTCCTGTGCCCACTTTAAATATAACTGAAATCTAGGTCAAAAATCCAACATACAAGATAATTATACAAAAAAATGGCTAGAATCAAAGAGTGTTTGGCCTTTTTATTTAATGAATGAATTGAATACTCAAATTAATCCCATAAAACAATAACTTTTGCATGCAAGTTTTTGTTGATTGATTGAGTCGTTGTGAAGGCACTAATAATAAAAATTCTTAATATCTTTTGAGAAATATTAATTGAAAACCACTCCAATCATCGATTTACAATGAAGATTCACGTTTAATACTTGCAGTTGAAACTGAAATTACAAGCAGACACCTTTATTTTTCGTTTCCTATCATTGTGCTGCTAGGTTGTTGGCCTGCTGCTTCCTCTGATGCTAGCACATGATTGAATTTTGTGTGCGTGCGTGTGTGTGTGTGAATGATGTGTGTGTGTGTGTATGTGGAGGCAGCCAAGGTTAAGGCTCTTACATGGAGGATGATCCAGGATAGTCAGGGGGTCTTAACTCACCCCACTAACACACAGGGTGTCACTGGTTAGGAGAGGGGCCAACCAGAGTTGTGAAAGGGAGTACAAAATCTTTCTTTCTGTCTCATCTTTCCACCCATGCACCTGATTCACAAGAATAAAGTGAAGCTAGTGGGAAATTATCGAAGGGAGAACAAACTAAAAAAATAGGAATAACAGGAGGAATTTTGATATACCCAGAAGAGAAATGAAGGAAAGTTATTTGATAGAATGAAAATCCGTAATTGAAGTCGAAAGGGAAATTTAGGAGGAAGGCTGCAAGTACATGAACATTTGCACAAACAGGAGCAGAATCAAAGTTGTAAGGAAAGAGGGATTCGTTGACAGAAAGAGAAAGAGAAATGAGAATGAAGAATAAAGTATATACAGAAGGAAAAGAGGAAGAGAAGAAAAAGCAAGGAAGGAAGAAATTTAAAGTAAACAAGAGAAAGATATGTATGAAGTAAAGAGAAAGAAAAGGGGAAGAATAGAAAAATTAAGTGGTCAGAAAAGAACAGATGAATATAAACTATCTGAATCTCAGCACTTTGTTTGTGTACGCATGTATGTTTGTGATTTGACAGATCTGGCAGGGGCGTTGTCAGGCGAGGTAAATCGGCCTAAACCTGGTGCTAATATCTTGGTGGGGGTGTGGGGCAGATTAATAAGGATCCGCTCCAAAAGGCTTTAGCTGGCCCGCTAAGATTCTTAACCCGGCTAACCTCCTCTGGTGCCTCTGGGAATCCAAAATGTCCCACAATGTTGACTCACATTCACTTTCGATTCCCACTGCTAAATCAATTAGACCTACATTTGAGTTTGTGTCTTAGTACTTGTTTCTCAGTCAAACAATAAATTATTCCTGGTGCACATTAGTTTGTGTGTAAACAGGGGACACAGTGGACAATAGCTACATTTTTACATTACATTCAGACACATTTCTGTGTCCCAAAAAAATGCAGTCTCACACCTAAGACACTTTAAATGGCAGGCGATTATTTCCTGCCAGTCTTGCATTGAAGTGGGAGGTAAAGTATATTCTTATAATCTGATTCCTGCTGTAGTTCTTCTTCTGAGTAAAGGTGTATTTAGTCTGTATTGGAATTTCTACTTACTTTACGTACAGTAGGGCATCCTTTCAGTAGGTGAGGATACTACTACCATATGAGGTCCATACTGAGCAAAGAATATTAAGATTGTATTTCATACACAGCACATTCCTTATGTATTATCAATAAGATGTGATTACAAGGTTATTGAGGGAAAACACTTAGTTAATGGTGTAGTGGTTGAAGAATATGATAATGCAGGACACACGTTCATAATGACTAATAACGAGTCAAAGTGCAGGGTACGACTCCTCCCTTACCCGGCTAATCCAAATATGGACAAAGAGGTGGAGAGTGGGTGAGCCGAATGCAGACTGGTCGCTGAAACACACCCACCTACCGCGAAGCTGCCCTGTTAGCTGAGGTTAAGGAGCTAGGCTCAGAAGCTAGGCTAAATGCTACCTTCAGATGCTAGCCGGCGCTCGCAGGCTCGGGTGCTCGCTGCCGCTCGGGTGCTCACAGGCGTCGTGGCCCTGATATGGTTTGGGAGTGGTAACAGTCGGTCGTCCCAGCCAACGTTACAAGTGGTAGAAAAGACATGAAACTACGATTTATGTTACTAAAATTATACTACACTATCTTAAAAATGCCTCCAATTTTTTATAATGTATAATGGTTGTAGTTTTCACCACTATATTTTGAATTCTAATGAGTTAATGCAAATATAATTTACGAGAAGTTATATGTGTTGAGTATTAGTGGATTTATAGTGAGCCCCGGCTGTCAATCAAATAGACCACGCCCCTATTTATACCGAATTTCAAACATTAATATAATATAAATGGGTATGTTATAAAAAAATTCACCTCCCCAGAGTTGTCACGAAGGGGGGGATTAGCCATTGGGACCAAAACCGTTTTTTGAACCAGGCTGTAAAGATGTTTAATTATGCTGTAAAGTTGGGCATTTTAAGATGGGGCTCTATGAGGATTTACTCGCCTTTGGAGCCAGCCTCAAGCGGGCATCTAGTGAACTGCAGTTTATAGCACTTCCGCATAGGCTTCATTTCTCAGCCTCAGAGTTGGCCCCTTGGTTATTTGTGAATAAGTGAAACTCTCACCAGCTGTGGGTTTTGTGTGTGCAGCGAATTTAGTGACAATTTTGATATCAATCCTAGTGGGTAAAACTAGTGGGAAACTCCAAAGCTGCAAAATGTGGCAAATGTATGTTACATTATTGTCATGTGCTGCAGTTGTAGTAGTGAAGATGCAGAAGTTAAAATGCTGAAGAAATGTTGTCATTGTTTAATTTTTAAACACTTGTAAGTTTCACTTGCATGTTCAATTTCCTCAGAATTTCATTCATATCAAAATCAGTTTAAAAGAAATGGGATGTGGTTTAGCGTAGCAGTTGCACTTTAATGCTGATGCTACAGCTGTATTAAAAAAACAAAAAACATTTTACTTCACTGCTTTCTGTGGAGAAACTAAAGATATTAATAATATTACATTTGCATGTCACTACTAGAATTTTATAATAATTCAACAAAGTTTTGGGAAATACAACAAGAAATGTCAGAAACTTAAATTCATGATAGCTGCAGATCGAGTCACAATTTTTGTGTTCAGATTTCACTGTGAGATTCATTCACGTTTCCTCTAATCCCATTTTATTTTATGGTCCTGTCTTTAGTGCAATTTGGTTGTTTCCTGTGTGTTGTGATCGCGAGGCAGGCCATTACCTCAACCAATCAGTGATGGGCGGGATTGAGACACAAATCTGGATCATTACTGATTCACAACAACAGCTTGCTGCCTTAACCCCCGGTAAGGAGTGATAATCTTTTTTGGGGGGGCTTTCTGCTGCTGCTGCAACAACACAAGGACAAATAAAAGCAGAAACCAAAACTTGCATGGGAAAAACAGCTGCCAACAACTGAAATCATTCATTATCATTTGATATCATTTTAATGGAGCAAAGGTCACATGCTTTACCAGCTGTCAGAAATTACCCTAGAATTTTATTTTCCACTCTGGAACCAGTCCAGAAATAAAATGATACAGACATTATGGAATCAACCAAACACAATTGTATGATAATCTGATATCCAATCGATCATACAATCATATATTCATTCATCAGCTGACTGTCACTTCCTTTGACGGTCGCATCTAGCTCAGCTGCTTCATGTGACTATTTCCTACTCTTTTGCAACAGCTAGTGTTTTTTCTCCTTCCAACCACTCTACTTGGATGCTGAGTCATTACATACACAGTCCATTCAAGCTTTGAGAACACCATGTGTGTGTTGGTGATATAGTGCTGGTTGAGGTGGCTTACATGTTCTGGTTGCCCCCTAATGAGGGATCAAAGCATGGCGGTCCTGACCTTGTGAGGAGGTGCAGGGAGAGGAGCTTTAAATCTCTCTGCAATTCCAATAAACTGGCCCACTCCCACTTCCTCCTCCCTGATACAGGAATACATGCAGACCCACAAACACTCTAGAAACTGAGTGTCTCTGGTCATTGTGCTGGTGCAAAGGTCAACAGTTATGGTAGTTTATGATATAGGTTATTCCACTGTAAACTATCTAACTAAGCAAGAAATTAGCTGTTTCTGGTTCATTAATCTGCAGTCATTGTGGAACTGGTCTTTATGTATGGTCTGGATAATGCGTGGGGTCCCTACATTCCTTTCTGTTTTCATAAATACCAGACCATGTGAGGGAAGTGCTGTATGGACAGTCTGTGTGCATTATTGACATAAATGGCCCCAGGTCCAGGACCAGGATTCCATGACTACTCAACTAAACTAGGATTGAATTAAAACAAAAATTGCACAAGTATCCCAGTATAGTCTGATCAATATCGGTCCATATGTCTATTTTGATGCAGGTTGTTGGTTAGTATTATCTGTCTATGAGAAACTGAATATGATATCTTCATTTCAGTCAAGCATCTATGTAGAGTAATGCAGATTTCGATAGAAATTATTGAAAATATTGAAAATTGATGTTAAAGATTGAAGAACGGTTCAATCCAGAACAGGTTTGAAAAAACCTCCACAAACGAATTTCTTTTATAATGACAGCTGATGAACATTTCCATTCATCAGTGTATGGAAGTGTCCTGTGGTGGTGCGGCAAAGAGATGTCAGGCCTTCACATATTTGTACTATCCTCTTCTCAGGATGGGGGTCGATGAGGAGACCAGCATTTAGAGAGTAGACACAGACAGTGTAATGTTAAGAGACCGTCAAGCAGCTGACAATACCGCGGGCTGCATGTGTGCATCATCACACACCTTTGTGTGCATATCGGGATACACACTCACGCACCTTAATGTATGTGCACACACACACACGCGCACACGCACACACACACACACACACACACACACACACACACACACACACACACACACACACTAACCACTGACATGCAGACACATCAGCTGGGTGCAGGCCCTTGGCTGAAAGAGGTGTAATATTTCAGTAATGTGATGGAGTTTGATCCAGGGTGTCCAGTGTCCCATAGAGCTGCTGTTTTATTAGCACAAAGAGCACTCAGGGGCTCTCCAGTTCTCTCTCTCCTCTCTCTCATTCTTTCTCTCTCTCACACACATGCACGCGCCCAGTCTATACATGTCCAGAGAGTGTCGCAGCTTCCAATTGGAGATCACCATCAATAGTTGACACAACGTGCTATCTATCAAAGCCACATCCTTCAAGGATCCATTCCCTTATTAATTCTGATACCACATCAAACTTCCTCCCTTAGCTTTGACCTAAAACTCTTAGTCAGGACTGCAAGAAGGTGATAAATGATTTGCAGCTATGAACCCAAAGATGGTTTAGAAGGATAGACAGCTAACCAACCAAGGGTCCATAGGAATTAAGTTCATTCTAGTCGATTCTGCACCTTACAATTTACATCCAAAGTAGTCAACCAAAGTAAGTCTTGGTCGACTGAAGTTGTCGACTTTTCAACCAATTGTTCGCGGGGGAAAGAATATCTGCATGTTTACAACCACTCTACATAGTAGCCTATTAATCCAAATTAAACATAAATACACATAAAGCTTATATTCATACCTTAATAAATGATTTCAACCTGATTATCAGACAAAAAACGTTGAAATATGCCAATTCTGATCGGTTCACACTCAAAGCCTCAAAAGTTACACAAAGTTGACCAAGCATTTTAACAAATGCAAATTATCCTTCTGATTTTAGATGATAATCCATGTCAGTTGTTTGGCTGTTTTATTAAAACTACTGTTAACACTCAACTTTTGGGTTTCTCTGTAATATTGTGAGGTCTCAACCTCACTATGGGAAGTGCCATTTGTATGTTAGACCTAGTTATCTCAGAATTCATCTTCGAATGCTGATGAGTTTTTCTACTCAAGATCTTAACACTGGTGATTGTTCAATAAATGAGAAGATGGTTGGACAAGAGCACATTGACCAAACAATTAAATAATATTAAATAATAAGGTGACAGCTGGGTGATTCCAGGGTTCCACAGGATCATCCAAAACCAACTCTCAATCTGAATACAGGGTTAGGCATATAGATGCAATGTTAACGTGAATTTTAGTGAAATGTGATGGATCATGTATTCATCCTTAAGTAAGTATCTATAACAACAACAAAAATATGTCCAGCAAAGGTCCAGTAAAAGTCCTAAACTTCAAATGAGTTTAATCAAAAGTGTATAGGATGTATATATGTAAATTATGATATAAGAAACATAGAATTTGGCTCTTGAGTTTCTACAATAACACAACCGGGCTGAGTTGGCCTTAACAAGCTGTGAAGACAGTTAATTATTCTGGGTATTAATGGACTGTTAATGCCCTGTGATGGTCTACAGTGTTGTTTTTTCCATCCTGACAATTAACTCCAGGGGGGGAAACACATTATACATATCATTCCATATATTCTTTGGCTAATTGCCTCTGATTGTCAAACTGCATTGATTATGTGGAGACTGGGAATATGGGCTAAAAGCAATGATATTGGATCTACTTCCACTTCTGGAGGGGGGCTAGTTAAGTCACTACCATTCGCCTGGCTACATCCAGAAAAAAAGTCGATGTGAAATTTGAACAACTTAATTTGAGTATATGATTCCCCCCCTTAATATTGATATTGTAAGCTTACTATGCACTTTCATAGCAAACACTATCAGGGGAGCATCTCTAGCTGTGGTCTCAACAGAGAAAGGAGGGTCCGGATAATGCACAGACTGTGACTGCAGAGTGGATCATATTAACACATCTCATTGATGTGGCTTCTAACAGATATCATATTCATACAGAGCATGATGTGTGGAAATGGTCCACATGAACTGGTGAGAGTTTCATCTTGTGATCGCGCAAATAGACTAACGACATTATGAAATCATCACATTATGTGAATCATCCTCATAAGACTTGCATTTGCTTTTCGCTGACACCCAAACAGAGAGGGCCGTTCAGCTGGCTGTCCGTCTCTCCGGGGAGGCAAACCAAACCAAAGGGCATCATGTCTGACAGCTCATGTATGACATGGCTGTATTCTATTCACAAAGAAAACACCTTCTAAACAACATTTAGTTGGATGATGCTCATTCTCACCTGAGAGCCAAGCCGATAAAATTAGTTTAGGGGGTGAGTAGCTTTTTGTGGTAATCTCCTAGATCCTTAACTTTGTGCTCCTTGTCTCCATCTTTGGTGGTACTGTGGTGTTTATGTTTGTTGCTGCCGAGTGCTAATTACTGTGTTTTTTACTGCATAACAAACTGACAGTAGAACAGCGTTCCCCATATGGTGATGTCATTCGATTGGACGTGATGCTGATGAAATGAGTGTGTGTGTGCAGGTTGGAATCTTTTTTTCATCTCTCACCAACAGTGCTAAAGTAATATCTTTTTTTGAATGCAATCTTCAAAGGGAAATATCCAAAAGTTAACAAATTGGGGAATGAATGCACAAAGTATGATAAACTAATGATTACGTTATTTTATGAATCGATATCTAGCCTTTTTATGGGCAAGCCACGTCTTTCTGATCTATATGATGCCAATAAACTTGGATCAGATAATAAATTTATAACCTTATGAACAGCTTTTTTAGTAATATAATGTTTTTTATAGACTGCACTTTTTAAAACACAATTGCAAAGTCCCTCATATGTAGGTTAAAATACACATTTTAAATACAGGAATACATAAAAACAGGGAGACATACAAATATAATTACACACAATCTAGCACATCCACACACATCCACATAAATGAATTATGCAAGCAAAATAAATAATAACTTAATACGGCAAACATGGTGTTATAAAAGGGGTTATGTATAGAAATACGTTTTCAGAAGACTTTTAAAAACAAACCACAGATTCAACACCTTCTGACGAATTGAGTTGATATTAAAATCCAAGATTTGCTGACCAGCAGTCACTGGAGATAACAGCCATGGTCAGAATAACTGACTCGGGGTTCCTGAGGCATTGATGACCTGACCTTGACCCTGTTTCCTCCCACTCTTTGTGAATTAGTGTACACAAGTATCCTATTAGTATGATGCACAAAGTAGAAAACACATGACATCTTAATCATATTTTGCATTGAGTACCAGATACAAAGTAGTAGTCCTGTCCAGCAGTGCTTCCTGGTTGGTTTCTTAGAATTTAATTGAATCAAAATCAATAGAAATACACAATTTGAATGAAAGATCAATTGAAATGACTGAGGTGACATGACTGTATTTTGGCACAATTACAAGAACAGTTCACCAGCTAAATCAGAGCCTGGCTTGAGGTCCTCCTCATTTGACTTGATATTGAGATTTCATTGTATTTCATTAAATAAAATTGCCACTAATGAGCTGACACATCAACTATTGGAGCCCCAGAATGGTTGCCCACTTTGTCCAGCTGTTAATCCAGCCTTGGCAACAGCTAACGTCCCAGAGTGAAGCACAGAATCACATACACAGTATAGACCACTGTTGACAGCAAGCAGCTACTCTGTTAGAAATAACAGAAGAAGCGCAACTGGTGTATCCCTTTACAGCAAAGCCAAACAAATGATTGAATGAGGAGATACATAGCATCACGTTGTTTTAATAAAAGATTAAAAAAGGCAGTCAAGAATGTCATCTGACATGGCAATAATTAGGTTGTGGTCTACTTTTGTCTTCTGAAAGATGCATGTCGTTCGCTGAGGGAAAGCTGAAGTCTATTTCAATGAAATGTACCATATAGAGAGGTGATTATAGGTTGACACTAATGACTGTTGCTGAAAAGAAATAAATTGCGCGAAAGATGGGACTTTATACAATAACAATTTTGGGTATTATGAACGTGAGTAAATACCAATATTAGCCTGTTTGTGTGATACCGGCCTGGTCATTTATAATGTATTGCTTCTGGCTTGCACGAGTGTTTGCGGATAACCTCAGTACAACCAGCAATAATCTGCTGAATGTTGAGAATCCCCAGCGATGACATGAGCCATGAACTGGCAGCAATACGCCCTGACAGTCAGCAGCCTCCATAACCCTTACCAAAAAAAACCCACCCAATGCTGCTGATGGATTAGCCCGTGTCTATAGGGTCAGTTCACCTCTGCTGGCCTTTGGGGTGGACTGTGATAGGATTGGGCCTATCTCAGCCAAGGGAAAGATAATGAATGAGGGTGTATTATGTGTGTGTGTGTGTTAGTGTGTGTGTGTGTGCGTGCATGCATGCTGACAGGGCCAGGGGAACATGTGTTATGAATCTATCAGACTGGAGCATCACCCGATGGACAGGGGTCCGGTTCCAAGCTCTCTGGACTGCTTGGATGAATGGCATGTGTGGCAGCTACCTGACCCCCCCCCCCCCCCCCCCCCCCCACACACACACACACATCTTCCTCCATGCTGACACACACACACACACACACACACACACACACCTTCCTCCATGCTGACACTGACACACACACACACACACACACACACACACACACACACACACACACACACAAGCGTCCCTGGCGCTCAACACTTTAGACTGATTGGGCTAGCAACTGCAACAGCTGGCTGGGGATTAAGGCATAGCCAGATTCAGTGTGTGTGTATTTCTCTGTCTCTGTCTCTCTCTCTCTCTCTCTGTGTGTGTGTGTGTGTGTTGCTGTGAAGGGACTGGCTGGTCCCTCTGGCACCTGTCGCCTAAACCCAATCCCTGCCCTCCTAAGCTGGGTGGATGAACAGAGCCTGGTCCTCCTGTGGGACCATTTTGCCTGCCCTAAAGCAGAGGTGAGCTGAGCTGATGAGGTCAACGGGGTAGCTTGCAGGGGCCAACTAGGGGGCATCTAGGGGTGGGAGCAGGAGGGATGTAATAGGGTGTTTGTGGAGGTCGGGGCAGTCGGATGTAGTGATATACAGTATCTCCTCTCCAAAACACAACAACACACTGAAACTAAGCTAATGAGAGACAAATTAAAATGAAAACAAACACACAAATGATACATAAGTGACACCTCCTCACTGCAACCATCAGCATCCTCTGGGGGGACCAGGGTGAGGGAAAAACATCTTTGATAAGTGTGGATCATTACACTACATGAGGGTTAAAAAAGGGTCTGTCAATTTTACACGCTCATCTGAAAAACAGCATGAACACATATACAGAAATATTGGCAAGGAACACACACACACACAGCAGACGCTGAGGGCGGTTCTTAGCTCTCAGCACCCTGCCTTCAACTCGTGTGATGACTCTACTTCTTGAAGACACACACACACACGCACATGCTCACACATCTTCATCTGCCCTCTATAGACAGAGTTACTGCATGCTATATATATGCAGCATATTGCATGATATCGGTTGCGTTGCCTTCACCAACTCATGAAAAACACCTACTGTGACATCACTGATTATGGTGTGGCCATAAGTAAGACATGGCCTCTCAGATGTATATGAATTGTTTTTATTTTAAGCTTTACCAACAGTTGTATAGTGACCACAAATCCATAGATCACAGAGTTCTTTGAAGTGTCCGTGTTACAAGTGATCTTCAGATGTTTGCCTTACATAATAACTGCTTATTATGTGATCATGGTTCCAAGAGTTTAAGGTTTATTGGGGGGTATTGTAGCTGGTCTTACAACTCAACATACTATCACTGATATGTATGATATATAAAGCCTTCCATGACACGCTTATTACAGGGTGTGCGCCAACGGCTGATGCAAGTTGTCATGACAGAGATGTGTACAGCATTTCTGTATCACATGTGATGCTTTGTGTCATAAACTGTCAGTTTTTATTGTTACGACTGCTTCTTGTCAGCATAATTCACACTGCTTCATTTAGAGTCTTCCTCTGTTTGGCGCTTTAAATTAACAGACACACGCTTTGTAAAATAACCTTCCCTAGTTACTTGAAATCTGTGACACTGCAATTATTTGAATTTACATGCAAATTTATGTTGATCTGCTTTACTTTTACCTTGCAATAACTCAATCCATAGACAGATAATAAAAATAAAACTATTTAATTTTCTGAATACAGTACTCTGTGCATGAAAGGGATTTGTTAACGACAATCCTCAAATGCAGAGATAAAGACGTGGAGGTTTATGTTTGCGGTTCATATGGAATATGTGGAAAATGTATCTTTACAAAGATTTTCCAGGACAAGAGTTGATTCAATCTTACAGACATTATGTCTTTCAAGAGTTCAAAGTATACAAGAAATCAAAGCACTTCAATATTTTGTAAAGAAAACACAGCATTTATGTATGTGAAACTGACTCTGGAATGCCACTGCTAATTAAAATGTTTTACCAACTCAAACTGATGTTTTGTGTTCATTGCACTGACCAGACATTTTAATAATTTCATGTAGCCACAAGTGTCTCTTCTATCTGTTTTTGTGCATTGCACAGTGCGTCAATAATGTCCCACTAACAGCAGTAGAACTTTTTTTGAATGACCTTTTACTTGTTCAGTGTGAACACGCTGCATGCTCCAAACCAAATGTAGGCTACAATAAGGAATTGGGCCACAGTTCCTGTGTCTATAGAACAGTAAATGTATGAGCTGCATGTACAATGACTCACTTCTGTGTGACAGACTTGCAGACATTAAATGCTATGATTCCCCCCCCCCCCCCCCCCCCCCCCCCGGATTATCACGGATTACAAAACAACGATAATGAAATCTATTTTTAAGTGAGGTGCAGTTTGTGCTTTTATGTTTTACATGTGAAGTCCTGTGAGGTTTAGTCATGTTTGGCCTTTTGGTGAAGCGTGCTGCTGTTTTGCTATTGGCTGGTTTAATCCACTGTGTAAGAATGTGTGTGCGCGTGTGTGTTTGTATGTGTGTGAAGTTGGGTCTTTTCTGTCCCTGGGCAGCTCAGTGTGATGGAAAGCAGATCCAGGCTCTGCTTCTTCTCACCCAGCGCTCACAACATCCTCAAACCAGAAACACATACATGAGCAGGTAAGCAAAGAACAACACAATGCAACACACATGCTCACACACACACACACACACACACACACACACACACACACACACACAGACACACATACACACACATACACACAGACTGCATTGGTGCGACATGGACTGACACACGTGCACTGACACACGCGCACAGACACAGTGCATTCCATCACACATAGGTCCAGGCAACAGTTCTTGTTGCACTCACACGCACGTTCACAGTAATGTCTCCATTTCTGTCAGGCTCTTTGACCAGGTTTAGATTGTGTTACACCACAGAGGAAAGAACTCACTTTTAACACAACGTCTGGCTTCGGCGTCCAGAGGAATAGTCATTAAGTGAAAAAGAATAACTCAGGAAAGATAAAACATTCCCACGTCTGACACGCACACACGCAAACACAGGAATTTCATAAGATCTGCAGGAGTGCAAGGAGAAGCTGTAAAAGAAAAACAGGGGCTTTTTCAAAGGAAGGTTGCTCTGAACACACTGGTACAATAATATCTGACCATAGCTATAAATGTCACAAGTTCAATTTTCCCTCTGGGAAAAGAACATGGGGGCAGACAGGGGAGGCGAATCTCTGTAAAATGTTAAAGCGGGGGACATCAATCAACACTTAGCCTTAGGTCAAAATGTTGTCCCGGGATAATCTCTTACTACCAGACTCCAAAGGTGAAAATGGGGATTTAAGAATAGGTTTTTCAGGATGACAATTGTAACATTGTAATGTTGAACATCACAATGAATCTGGGACTTCCTAATGAATCCTTACTAATCAATTTTTATCCCTTTTGTTATTTTGGTGAATTTATATAATAATTAGATGGAAACTGAAGTATATCATAAATGAGTAAAATTATAAATTTGCTAGTTTTGACTCAAAGTTCACCATGTGACATTATTCTTGTGAAAGAATAATAAACTTTTGAACTAGAAGAAAAATTACATTTACTTTAGAAAGTTTAGTTGTACTTACCCTGAAGACCAGTGGCACAAACACTGTGCACAGGCTAAAGAGTCTTAAAGGTTTAAATCTATGTGAAATATACTGCGGGTGTTTTAAGTTGAAGCACTTCAAGCAGTTTAAAGTGAAGTTTCGGGCGGCTACTGTAAGCCCCTTTTGCATGGGACAACTGGAAGTACTGTAAATACAACAGGAAGCTATTGAAAGCAGGTAAAAAGTCTGAAAAGTACCATACAGAGTTATGCTAATAGTCAGCTCATGTCTCAGTCATTAAAGCCGTTGGACTATCAGTTGAAATGTAAAGGATGAAAGACAATGAAACACCAGTTGAAATCTTTTGCAAATAGTCATCAGTGGGGAAACAACTGATCTCAAACAAATATGTACCTTGACATTTCTTATAAAAAACACTAGCTAATCTGTTATCGTAAAACAAAAAAAGGCATTTTGCTAAGGGTTAGACTAATAATATATTTTGTCTGATAGGATGAAAATATATTTTTTCTTGTGAACATTGGCAGACCTAATGGTTTCATTCAGATTCAGCAGCAACAGCAGCAAGAGAGAATGTGATGAATTTGTCTTATCTGGACTTCAAAGTCCAACATTTTCCACCATTTGAGGAAGAGTGCGAGAGAAAAGCAGCCAGGATTTCTGGCAAAGTGTTGCTGCGATGCCTCCATCTGATATGAACACACTCGTCTGACTCATTCCGCTGGCCCTGAGAGTTCTCCACTTAAAGGAAATGATTTACTCGCCCAAATCCTCCCTCTTGTTTGATCCCAGGGGAGCTGGAGCAGAAGAGGGGGTGATGCTAGGTTACCAATGTGTGTTTTTGCCATCCTTCCCCTCCCTTTTCTTCTTTTCTTGCTCCTCTGCTTAGGTCGGCCATTTTGTAATTTACGGCTGTCATAGGGCCCGCCGTCGGATAAGAACAGTATGGGATTTTTATGAAATGCGTCTCTGACGGCATATTTCATGAGGAAGATCAAACAAGGCTAAGTGATTTCACTTTTTGGAGGGCAATCACTTTTAGTGGAGCTCCTTTTCTCGGCCTTGGAGGGGATGACTTTGCAAGACCTGGAACTGAAGTATTCATTGCACTTTTACGGGCTATCAAAGAAGAAAAGGCCCAGTAGCTCCAAAGGTCAGAGCTGACGTCTTCTTAAGTGCACGAAACATATCAGAATTGATACTTGTTAGAAATCTGTCAAAAATACAATCTAGACACTCCTCCACACAAACACACACAGAGACACACACACACACACACACACACACACACACACACACAAACACACACAAACACACTAATTGAAATTTGTAGATCTGCACTTTGCTAAATCCAAAAAGACAAGAGGTGGACAAGAGACCAGGTAGAAAATGACAGAAGTGTACAGTCTTGCAAGAAGCAAGAAAACTAAATACTGTATTTTTGGTTGTTACTGTCCTTCACACAGGGGTGGACTGGCCATCTGGACGTTCTGGAAAAATCCAGAACAGCCGTCCGCCTGACGGCCGTCGGCCCGGCTGGAATGTGGAAGGGCGATATAATCCTTGCATGCTTTGTATTATTGTGCCCGTGTAGAGTGTTCTGTCAGTTGCGTGTTGTGCACTCGCCGACACATTAGTAGCTGTGCAAATTCTCACCTATTCGTCTTTTTTAAATTGCTCAAGAACTGGTCACAAACTCATATACCGCATATTATAGCCAACAACGGAATTGCCAATTTCTCATGGTGCTACGTGTCAATCTGCACAGTTAGTGGTGGTCTGGCCTATTTGGGGGGAAAGTCCAGGGCTGTTTTTTAGTGCCAGACCGTCCCTGCCTTAACATGCTGATGTGTAGCAAGAAATGTGTACTGTAGCATGCTCAGCATATTACCCTACTGTGTTAGAACATTAATAATACGCAAATAAGTACCAAACTCTCACAGGAATATCAGTGTTTATAAAATGACAATTGCATAAACAAAAGCATCCCATACTGAACTTGGGACCTGCTGTTATAGGTTTCATATACAGCATCTGTGAGATACCAACAGCGATCATAGGAATTGATTTCAAAAGCCTGAAGATGTAATATCATAGACTGCATTTTACATTAAATTTCTGAAAAAAGGTCTAGAAGGTTGTATCATTTCTTAAGCCTCTCTTGAAACCGCTTGTGGGAAAACAAACCCAAGGCTGGAAACCCCTGCCCTATACAGTAAGTCTGGGAATCATTCAGAATCTTCCACTGGGGAGCATGAATGTCTGACATATCCGTTTAATCTAAAATAAAGTGTTGGGTCAACCAACCCACACTGTCTTTCCTGAAATCCCACAGCTAGTGTGGCAAAACCCCGCAAAAGTTACACTCGTTCAGACAGTTTGTTGCACTGGTCAGTATCTGCAGAAAGTTCCTCAGCCACAGTAAGTCTGTCTAATAGCATGCACACGCACGCACGCACGCACACACTCACTCACTCACACACTTACACACTTACACACTTACACACACACACACACACACACACACACACACACACACACACACACACACACACACACACACACACACACACACACACACAGAGACGTTTGTGCACTACTGACACACACAAACAGCAAAACGAGGTTGATGAGAAACTCCAGTAGCAGTTCGGCTGTGCTGGTGTCAGCACTGAGCAAACAGAGGCCAGTTGTTGACGCGCCAGATATATGAGTGTTATTCTTCCTCTGTGCATGTGTGCAAGTGTGTGTGTGTGTGTGTTCCTGCTGGGACTCCCCTTGGCTAAAACAAGCCTCCCACACCTTCACTTCCTCAGAACTCTATCACTCTCTTTCTCTCTCCCTGTAAGGATTGATGTGCAGCCGGACTTCCCTTCATCCTCCCGACTTTCTCACGAAAGAGAGGGAAAAGAGGAAGAATGAAGAAAGTCTCGTCCGCTGGCCATCACTCATTCCTCCTCACCTTGGGAGTGAGAAAAAAAAAAGCCAGAAATACTGGCAGTGACAAATAGAGCAGTAAAGTTATGGGCCAGCAGAACACGCAACCTTGCTTATGCTGTGGGAAGTTGTCCACTAATGACATCATCATCTGTGCAGGGATTTACCTGCTTTCAGTAGGTGACTTACTTCTAAGATTTGCACACAATCGGTTTGACCAAAGTTGCCACTAGCAACAATTAAACATTTCAAAATTTCAATCAGGATCATTTAATACAACAAGAAGGTTGTAACTGGTTATCAAACTACAAACACTATGTGCAGAAGGGCCTGCCCACTGTGCTCATATGCCATTTACATTTGACCTTTAATATCATTCAAACTAAAATTATAATAAAGATTTATGAACAATTACATTTTAATTTCTCGAATTTCTATTTTGAATGCAGTTATATAGTAGACAATTCTATTGTAGCTTTGCAGAGGGACTCGGATTCATGACCTCAGGTTTTTTTTTTGCTTTGAACTTTGATGTTCCCCAACTTGTACAGATTATTTAGTTTTTTATTCATTTGAATTAGTTATTTTGAAGTAGTAGGAGGTAGAAAAAAAAAACCTAAAAATAATTGTATTTATATCACAATGGGACACTTAAAGTCGGATTTAGAAGACCAATATAAGTAAGTATAAAATGGCAAGAGGCATTTAACAATTTCATCTTCAAGTGTCCAGTACATATCCAGGCAATGTTTAGCCTTGCTTAGCATGAACACTGGAGCCAGGTTTAGAGGACCAGTATTGCTTTCACTAGTGCCTCCTTTACATACGTCATGTCCATTTCTTATATGTAGAAATAACATGGTACAAATATTAATGTATTTCTTGAGGAAAATGACATGGAATTACTACACACAGTTTCTCCAAATGTGCCTTTAAAATAATGGCGTTGCAAGGTTTGCACACTGTAGTTGCTGGCGGGGAAAACAAATGGCAACAAAGTCTGTCAATTTTTAAACAAAAATGTATTGTTTCCCCATAATCTTTACTATGATTCACAGGTCATGACACAGTGAGGGGTCACTCTAAAATGTGAGCAGGAGAGTGAAGCAGAGAGGCAGCTCTGTGCACAGTGGTCGGGGGGACATGACTTCACTACTGTGATGTTTTTATTGGTTGGAGACTTTATTTACACTAATGCAGCAAGAGGTCACCATTTAAGGCACAATTAAAGGGTGACCTCATGACCCCCCACAGAGCTCAATGACAAAGAGTTTCCTTTGGAGTTGTTGTAAAATGATGGCAGAAAATAGTGACTGTCACAAAGAATGTTGGGACAGCAGTATTCTCGATGTAACTTTAGATTTGGAAAGAGAAAGTTGACTCACCTGTTAGGATCCAATAGATGACACCAGATGAATAACATGGAAGAGACAAAGAGAGAACACACTGTTAAGATGACAATTTGAAAAACACAACTCCACACACTTAAAAACACACAAATGCAAGCAGAGTGTATTACACAAATCACAGGCTAATTAGTCGTCCACTCCAGGTGGTGACAGTTTCACTCTGTAGGGAGGCAGGGCAGCGACTGCGTGTGTGTGTGCGTATGTGTGTGTGTGCGTGTGTCAAGTGTCAAAGACCTCCTTAGCACCTCATCACCTTTGACCTCATGGGGGCTTTCCGCTGTGAATAACATTATCACACACACACACACACACACACACACACAAACACACTGGGAAGACTATGAGAGGAAGTTGGTAAGTGTTTTAGTTTCCCTTCACACATTGCTGTCACTTTTATTGTCCTTTGTGATTTTCAGTCAGCTGTACTTCTAATGGGATTATATACATAAATCACTGAATTTAACCAACACACAATAAGGCACACATTGAGTTTGAAGTTTATTATTTACATTATTAAATACTGTGCACTTACAACTGTATAACTGAATATATGCAGCCCTGTAATGCATATCTTTTTGATGATTTTAAGTGGGGATGATTCATCTCTTTAAGCATAAAAGACCATTAGAAAAACCCCTATATAATGAAGTCGAATACAACAATCTATAAAACACTGTCTATGCTCGGCCACTCATTAAAAGGCTTGTATGTTCATTTGTGACGATCCACACAATTTGAATGAATCAGACTCTCTTGATGTGGCATGGCAACAGAAAATGTAGAGTTTTGTCAGATTGTGCTTTGCTTAATTTTAGGGCAGAAAAGTGATTTCACTGAGGAGGAAGATGCAGGATGCTACACTACAGCATGTTAGCAGCTGACAACTAACAAAATCAGTGTGATGTTTGTGAGTACAGAAGCAAAAACATTGGTACCCATTGAAAACAGTGCTTTTTGGTTCTTTAACTAAAATAAACTACTTGTGAACAGAACCAATACATGTTTAAAATGAAGATGTGTGGTCCTGACTGTACTCTATGTGACACTCATACTTTCCCAAAACATATTATTTTAATGTGACTATATAATTAGAAAAGTGTAGTTGCAGTCTTGGAGTTTGGCCACATAGTCATAAGCTGTTTGGTCCCTCGGGTTGTACTGAACAGAAGTATAGGTATTTTGATGCCGCTGCTGTGAGTGGCTGGGTTATTTATGGTAAGATTGTCATTGGTTCTGATTGGTGGGTCAGGCCTAATGCGACTACCCTGACTGTGTGAGGCCTGATTCACTATTAAGACTCCAGTGTGCTCTATATAGCAAACTGTGTTCCGTCTTCTCTGCAGGTATAAGTGTTAGTTATCTGGTTATCATGGTGTTTGGGAAGGATGCAGAAAGTGATAGTGTTGGGTTTAGACCACAGACCAGCGATCCAATCATCAACTACGAGCTGGGTGTGTTTGTGGAAAACAACAGAGAGCATGTCCTGTAGCTTTTAGCTTTATGTGTGTCAGCAAAGTTAATAATTTGGAAACATTCAAACTCTAAAGCCAGCCAATGGGCTACTTGAACAACCATTTCCGGGTCTACTTAGTACTGCTCAACTGTTTCCGGTCCAGTTCAACAATGGCGCTGTGTAGTTAGCTGATCGGTAACAAAGTGTCTGCTGCAGACCTTCGTGTGAGAGGTGACGGAAAAATTATCCCGACGTATGTTTACCAGCCCTCGTCTCCTTGTTTCGGGATGAGTCGGAAACCCATGAAAACATAGTATGCTATTAAATTTCGATGACGCCGTACAAAGTGGGACACAGCAGTGCTCTGCTTACACTCTTGACAAAATCTAAATGAAGTAGTGAGTAAACACAGTAACTGTGAACAGACCGGAAACAGACGAGCAGCATTATTTTGAAACGGAAGTACGTCACGAAGCCTAGTGCATGTAGTCCATTCAATTCAATTCAATTTTATTTGTATAGCATCTCAAAACACTTTACATAGTGAGGTCCAGACCTCATAATATTGCAGAGAAAAC
The DNA here is from genome assembly GCF_022379125.1 of Scophthalmus maximus. NCBI lineage: Eukaryota > Metazoa > Chordata > Actinopteri > Pleuronectiformes > Scophthalmidae > Scophthalmus > Scophthalmus maximus. The sequence continues at coordinate 1,929,688 of NC_061525.1, forward strand.
CCAACAGTTCCCACAATGAGCAAGCACTAGGCGACTGTGGAGGAGAAATAACTCCATTTTAACAGGAAGAACTCTCTAACAGAACCGGACTTAGTTTTGGGTGGCCGCCTGTCTCGACCGGTTGGGGTGAGGCAAAAAATGGGAGAGAGAGAACAGCTGTACAACCGCCGTTTAATCACTACCAGACTGATACTTATAATTACATTAATATGAAGCCAGATCTTCATATTAATATTAGTCTACATATTATTTTAAGTATCAATTATTCAGACTGGACTTGAAGAGATAAATATGACCGCAGTCCAAATCTATCCCAGCTCAAACCCTGCACTAAAGCCCTATTCCTGTGCGTTTGTGTGTTTCTGAGGTATCGATTAAACTAGCTATTGCTTGCTTGTGCTGAAGAGTCCCGTTTGTGCCAGTGTGCAAAGAAGGAGACATGGGTTCCTTCCACTGGGTGAGAGTTTCCTTCCAGAGCAGCCAGACCACCTAGCACTGGGAGCCTGGTGACAAGAGCTTTGATTATTATGCCTGCAGTCCTTGCCAGTGCTAAATTTAAGTGTTCCCATAAAGTCCAGAAGAAATAAGACTTGGGAATGGCCTGGCCTATGTCTGTGTGAGAGAGGGGAGAACTCTTACTGAGTGTGTTTGTGTGTGTGTGTGTGTGTGTGTGTGTGTGTGTGTGTGTGTGTGTGTGTGTGAGTGTTTGTGTGCATGTGTATTTAGGGTCTCTTCTGGTCAGCCTTGTTGCATAGTACGAGGGATAATAATATGATGTGCTACAACTAACTGAGACTAAAGCAAGACTTCCCACGTCTCCCACTCGCTGGTGGCACTTGTGTTATGCTCTAAACACCCGACGGACACAAACTGCCCCCCTTTACGCAACACAGCCCTCATACTCCCCTCTCTTGCTTCATCTCTCCCATTCAGCGCCTCCCTCGAGCATTGGGAAACTGGAAGAAAGAGCAAGACACTACGGGCAACCCCACATCTCCCAAGGAAATGTGGATTCCTTGTTTATCTTTGATTAAAAATAACTTTGGGAAGAGGCCGATCAATACTTTCCCTGCAACAAGAGAAACAAGGGGAAAAGGGGGGCAGAAGAAAAGGAGGAGGAGCAAAGCGGAAGGGAAGGAAAAAAGCGTGAGAAATTTGACGACATTTAGAATTGTGTCTCTCTATGTGTGTGACAGTTCGCCCGGAGCCATTCCCATGGCCTCATACAGTAGCTCTGACGCTGCTACCGACTGCTCTGATGTTTTAACACTGACAGAGCGGCCGGCATACACACACATAGTAGGACACCAAAGGCCCTGGAGGAGACGCTGGGAGCCATGTATGCTATATAAAGGCCTTAAGAGCACAGGAGCACAGCGAGGTCACTCCTGCCCGTGCTTTCCTTGGCTCCAGCCTCTCCTTTCAAAGGATCTGCTTATGGTTTCTGTCAGAGATGCACGTCCATTTTTCACCCCATTAACAACTATCATTACCAGCCCAACTGGAGGCTATAATTGGGCCAGCCATGGAAAAAAGTTGTCAAAACACAATTAAATTCCTAACTATGGTGAGAGAGAACAGAGGAAAAGTGCTGAATGGCCATAACATCATATTGCCGGCCTTCCTTGCCCAAAAATAGGAAAGAAAAACATGAAAACCATTATTTGACATTGGAAGGTTTTGTAAAGGGATTATATAGACGGGCAATCTGAGCTGGCCAAACGATAGGGCTACTGAAAACAATAACTAATCACTCTTAGTGTCAGTGATGAAGAATGGGCATATTAAAAGCTCTAGCAGAGAATAAAAAGACAAGATCTTGAGAGAGTCTTGAACCATTCAAGACAAAAAGCTTCAAAGACAAATGATTAGAGCAGAATTAAAAATATCTATGATGAATAAACTGCCTGTTCTATGTATCAGGAGTTAGCATGAGCTGCTTGTAAGGAGCTCTGTCAAGACTTTCATTGGGTCTGTGGGGCAGCGAAATTTTTGCAACAGATCTATACTGTACATGCTGCCACGTATCACTTGAAGGTTTAATTTATACCTGAAATATTTACTCTGCCAAGAATGTTACGTGTTCACCCCTGAACATTTGTTTGTTTGTGTCTGTCTGGAGAATCACGCAAAAACTATTGAATATATTTCCACAAAACTTGTTGGAAGGATGCAACATGGGCCAAGGGAAAACCTATCAAATGCTGGCGTTTAAAACAAATAAATATGTAAATATGGAAGGCTGGGCATGTGATAACAAGTAGCAGTATATAGGGGGATATCCTAGGCTCTAATTTTGTTCAAAGACAGTGTTTGGTCTCATGATAACAACTGAGTCTACTGACAAATGAGCAAACTAGAATTTGACAAAGAAACCTGTGATTTTTTGTTGATTGCACGTGGACATTGAGTTAAGACTTTTTGAAGCTATTTAAAATTCTCAAAGGAGTTCATTCCCGTAAATTTATTTTCCACTATAGTAAATAAACAACACTGCTTTCATCAACCAATGCTCTTCAGAAGTACCGAAATGCTAACATGGCCAAAGACCCATAATTCCAAGGCAGTTTTTGCAATAAAAACAAACCTGTATTCGACAGTGTCATGACAATTTTAAATATTAAAAGCCTATCACTTGTATGAAGTGAGTTTTATTGACATGGGGTTTTGTAATCTGATACCCTACTGTATTAATTTCCTAATCTTAATCTGAATAAATAATCTCAACAAAAACGGTGGCAATTCTAGTTATGACTGAGACATTAAACAAAAATATGCAACTCTAACTTTTTCAATCAACACAACACTAATTACAAGACTGAGCAATACAGTTTCTGCAAAACAATGCCTTCAAACTAAATCTGGTCCACTGCCCGAGGTACAAGTCTTGGCCAGTGCATTTCTTTAAGTTATGATGAGTTCATGCATATGTAGCCTGCATATATTTCCTATTTGCTGATTTAGGTGATTGATGATTTAGACCAGGGGGTATTCAATTAAAATTCAAGGAGGTCCAGTTGGAGAAATTTTCCTAAAGCAAAGGTCCAGAACCATAATGTCTAACTTGCATTATGATTCGGTGCCATATTGAAGTAGCTTGTTTGTATCGACATCTAGCCTGATTATCAACAATTGTCTGTCAAATCGACTAAAGAAAAAGGCCTGCAATTCGATAACATTTCAACAATTTTTACTGTCAGTTTTCATATTGAACTGGCGGAATTATAAATAACAAGTACTGTAATAATGTTCGCTTCTCACTTCAAGTAAAATAAGAAGAAAACATACAGCTTCGAAAATGTGCATCTTAAAAGTCTCGGAACCCAAAACATGGGTGGATAAAAGGGGGATGGGGGGGCATGTCACTCGATCATGTGTCATGGGGTTGCTTCGAACCCCATGAAGACTGGGGCACTACCAGAGAGCTAAAACTTCTGATGGCTAGCATTAGCCACTAGCAAGCCTCTTAACGTGTCCGCGAGTGAGGTCTATACGCACTGCACAGCACAGCACTCGACTGGGTGGACACCGTTAAACACGCACATCAAAACAACGGGCAACAGGGGGAGAGAAGCGAAGTTGGCTGTAGTAGTGAATGTGCGGTGCCGGTTGAGGTCTGTCTTAATATAAAATTTAAAAGAGAAGTCACGCTATTACGGAAAGTAAGTGGGTTGGTCCCGGACCAAGACGGCGCTTCAGCCCTGGAGAAAGGGAAACTTATCCCCTGCTTCCCGACTACAGCCAGCTGCGGATAGTTGTAATACACTGGACGCCAAGCAGTGTAGTAACTGCTAACGCTCCACCAGTGAAATGGAAACGCCCCTTCAATATTTGCTAATTCTCAATGATCTATCAGTTGTGGGTCCGGGTCCGGAAAGGACGATGTATGGGTCCAGATCCGGACCGCGGTCCGCCTATTAGCAACCCCTGATTTAGACAAACCTGACGTTACCACTGATGTTCCTCTATCAAATATATGTTTTATCATGACATAAAGTAGGACTGTCCTAACATATATTTTTGATTATCGTAGAAAATGCTTACTGTAATGTAGAGTGACGCCTAGCACAACCTGTCCCATGCTAGGACAGCGTCTACTACGTCAGTTCCAACGGTGTGTGTGTCGGCTGACATAAAGCAGAGGAGGCTGGGTAGTGGAAGGGAGTAGCAGGCCTCTCTACCTCTGTAATCTGGCCTGATTTATAGAGGCTAGCCCTGCTCTCCCCTTCCACCTCCACACCTCCACACTGGGCCTCCTCTACTGGAGACAGCCTGGCGTCCTCACACACACACACACACACACACACGCACGCACACACACACAGGCATGCGCACGCACGCACGCACGCATGCACACACACACACACACACACACACACACACACACACACACACACACACACACACACACACACACACAGACACACACACACACACACACACACACACACACACACAGCTATGCTCACAGACATGTGAACAAACCCAGGCAGAATCGTCTCAGCTGCACAGTAGTGCATGTAACCAAACCACATGGACTCATTGCTCAACCAAATGAACACCAGATCCAGAGACAAAAGGTATTTAAATGTCTGCGTGCTGTCAGGACAGAACAGAAGATCTACACAAAGAGTCAACACACAGTTGTTCCATAAACAACAAAGAGAATACAAAATTGTTTTATCCACAGAGTTAATGCACATAGGACACATTAGCCAGACGAAACAGTGATATTGGTGATGATCGATATTTCTGCAAACAAAACCCAGGCTGTTTTAAGAGATGTCTGTGTGCACCAACACAGTGAGGGGTATTGTGGGAAACCATATGTTACCATATGAGATTCACAGAGGACCCAGAGAGCACACTTCCCAAATCTTAAAAAATAAATGAATGAATTGTTCTCTTCTCACACGTTGATGGATGCTAAGTGGAATACTGGAGCAGAACTGACGTGGTAATGTCATACCCCAAAGTATAAAATAGAAAGACCACATGAACGTCCCTGAAATATCATTTAACAAAGACTTGTCTTTTAAGCACTGTTCTCTGGCACATATTTATTTGGTTTCGTAATTAGGCAGTCAGTCACCAGTGTTTCCAGTATTTGCAGTGCCTTGATTGGTGGAAAAGCGTAATTTAAACTGTTTATACAGAGCTGTCAGAACCAAAGGCCAAAACTTCTACAGGACAGAAAACAAATTGAAGCAAAGCAATAAAGGATTAAAGTGAGACACATCGGAGACACAATATTCACACGCATTAGACTAGCAGACTAAAACACCTTCATGTGTGTATTTTCATGTGTGTATACTATGAATCACACCCGATGGACAGATGTTTACAGTGAAGCTGGGTTATCTGTCTCCATTACACCACCATGTCTCTGCCTCCCAGGGCCATTATCTCCTCAGACCTGCCTAAACACAAACACCCAGAGACAGGAAGTCCCATATACTATAGGAAATACCAAGGCATGAGCACGTAATGGGCCTTTCAGGAGTCTGGATGCTCTTGAGGCAATCCAATACCAAAATGGAGAAGACCCAAAAAAGCATAATTTACCCCTCCCACTGCTTTTCTTTGATCTGCTCTACCATCAACACATACAGATGTTCATCATAAGTCTGACTCACTTAGTTGGAACTAATATTGACTGTTGTTGGGGTTAATGTTTTGAAGAGGAGAGACAACCTGACCCGAGGTCAATCTAACATCCGCTTACAGTAGTCAGATGTTGTGACGAAGCACAGTGATCTAGTTCCTTATCAGTTTTTACAAACATACAGTAGATGTACCGAAACTGGGTTGATACTGTGTGACAAATGCTCTCAGTAAGATCAAACCGTACACACGTGTGCCTAAGATAGACTTGTGATTCAGTGTATTGATTGTTGATTGTTTGTATACCGGTAAGCATTTCAGCATTAACCATGCCACCCATTCTGGACACATGCTGGGATTTCCGCCTTGATCAGTGAAGAATCTCCCAGCTTCAGATACTTTCACATTAAGATAAGACCGAATGGTGATCGTCATTTAATTCCAACAGATATCTCTCTACAAAGCAGTTGAGTTTAATATGTCTCCTCCACCTGTCCCATATTGGTCAGCACTAGTTTCTTCACACAATGGTTTTTAACAACAAGGAGGGTGTGATCTTACTGCTTTCGATCAAAGCCCCCGCTCTTTAATTAACCAGTTCTGACACCAAAACCTCACATTTATAGATGATACATTCATTAAGTGTGGGAGAAGAGTTGGGCATGTGCAGTCTTTCAGCAGGATGAGCAATTTTCACTTCAATGCAAATGTGTGGCACTGGTCCAACAAGGACACGCCATTTACAACCATACACGTGAGCACTGTGGGGAATTATATCTTGGTTTTTGCATTAAGGGTGGTGTAAATTAAATCCAGGCCAAAAAAATATTTTAAAGATAATGTAGAATTGTATATAGTAATACCTCTGCCCCATGTCTCTGTGTTAATTAGTTTATTCTTTAGCAGGATAACACAAAAAATACAAAACCAATTTTCCACCAAATTTGGTGGAGTGATAGGGCCTGGGCCTAGGGAGAAACTGTCCAATTTTGATGCTGATGCAGATTAAGGAGCAGATCAAGGACTCTTCCCCCCACACACTTTCTTTAACTATGTTTTATGACAAATAAATCATTCAGGTTACTACATCACTTTGTTTTTTACTTTCAGATTTCTACTGTAAGTACTAGACAATCATGAGAACGATTGTTGAGCCTGGGCAGATGTAAGCGCTCTACCAAGTGCCATTCTAGTGGTCCAAAAACATGGTTGTCTGAAAAATATATTTGAATAGGCACATAAGTTCAAACATGAACATTGAAAATGTGCTGTCTTCTCTTCTGAGAGCATTTAGTCAGGGTGGGTGGATGTTAGTAATGAGACAATTCAGGCTGCTTCACATTTTTCATGGCTTGAGCGGACAAATAACTTATTACTAACTCATCTTATTGACCATGCAAAGGGCTCTACAGTACAAGTCAGTCATACAGTGCTGCCATTACTGCGCTTTTCTGTCACATTCATACACTGCTGGAAGAGGCGTCAGAGGCAATTTAGGGTTAAGAGTCTTGCCCAAGGACGCATCAGCATGTGGACTGGGGGAAGCAGGGATCAAACCTCTGACCTTCGGGTTAGTGGATGACCGTCTCTACCTCCTGAGCCACAGTCACCCAATATAGATCACATCAACACTATATTGTTTCAGTCCCTTTGTGTATGGAATATTGGGTACTTTTACAAGCTTTCAATATGTTACAAAGTTTGTATAATGCACTAAGGCAGCTGATGTAGCAGTCCAAGTTTTGACAGTGGCACTGTAGCATAGTTGATCGTTAGATCACTAGTACAACATATATGAAAGACATAGTAGTACATTTTCTTGTTTAAAATATTTGTCTGCAGTCTAGATATAATCGTATATCGTATTCTTTAGACATGGTTAGTAGTCAAGTAGAACGAGAAAAAGTCATCATCAAATAGTAAATGGACTGTATTTATATAGCGCTTTTCTAGTCATATAGACCACTCAACGCGCTTTTACAGAAAGTCAAATCCACCCATTCACACACATTAATACAGTGCTGCTATTCACCATGAATGACTATGAGGCCAGAAATGCAAATATCATCAGTAGCTGCTCTTTCACATTATACACCGGTCAGAGATTGGGTCGATCATGTCTTACATTGTAATAATAAAAACTGACATTAACTACATGGGACATTGATCGATGGCAAAAATGTTTTAACTATCACCTACAAACATCATCCATGCGCAGTTTCAATCCAAAGATATTAATATAATACTTAATAAAGTCATAGTTTGAACACCCACCTGTGTTGCAACTGTGTGGGTGTGTAAACATTATGGTAACCCCCAGGCCAGGCACTGTCTAGTCTGGTATATGAGGTGGTACCACCAGTCTCCCACTGCCTTTTAATTAGGAGTGAAGGTGGGGGGAGCCATTTTAATGAAAATGGGCCACATCATAAAAACAGATTTGACCAGGTTCATCCACAGTTCAGGCTCAAGGACAGCAAACACACAGGTAATGCGGACTTGAACCATTCAAGTGCAAACACACATAATAACATTAGATTGCCTGAAACTGCTTTGATCCCTGGGAATGTGGGAAGGGTGGCATCAAATACTAAATAAAACAAAGTAAAGACATACATACATAAATGTAGAATGATTTCAGCACCATGTGTTCAGTAAAATTCTCCAGAATTAACATAAAGAAGCCAAAACGGGTATTCTGTGTGCATATATGAAGTTTTCTGTCTTTAACTTTTTTTAACCCTTATTCATCTGTCATATATACTAACTAAACAAGGTTGTAAAAATTCATATGGTGGAATCTTGCAGGCAAAACTTCAGCAGTATGAGATAAGGGAAGGGATTGACAGGTAACAGTTTAAAGGATAAAACATAATAAATGAGTAAAGACAGTTAATGATGGAGATGCTTCCATACAAAAGGGTACACTGAATGGTTTGATCAGCATGATATTATATTTTATGGCTTTCGAGGACACCAGATCTCACCTCAGTGAACGCTGATCATGCTCTCCATCATCATCAAAACATCAAATTGGGGAATATATTTAAGAAGAAAGTTGTCCATCCCTCTTTTACAATTCACAGACATTACAAATTTATGATGAGGAATACTGAAGCTGGGAACTTTTCTTAGATGCTGTATGTCTTTCCATGCTGCATGAAAGGAGCCGTGCCACACATCAGTGAGACTACCTTGTATGTTAGCATTTCTCAAGAAGATCAGGATGGACAGAGGAAAGAAGGATGGAGAAACGTGCTAGAGGGTGACAGCTGGGGTTCAGCCACTGAGTTTAACATCCATCGATACCCACCCCTCTCCTCTGTTGGCTCGCTGATGGAGGGAGGAAAAGAAGGGAACCTCATCGGTGGGAAGTTACCCAGAAGCCCCTGACCTGAAGCAGGATGAGGGCCACAGTTTGTGTGTCCAGAGGGGGTCGGGGGGAAGGCAGCATCCTGGCAGGACATTAGGGACTTGGTTCCCAGCAGTGCTAGCTACTCTCCTGCTCAGACTCCATAAGTCTCTCCCTGCTGGGTCAATGCTGCCTTCCTCCAGGGGATTCCCACTTTTTCCCAAGGCTATGCCCAGCTAGCCCTGACTCACTCTCCTTGCCAAATGACCTACAGTTCGGCCACTTGCTTCCCTTATCTGTCCTTTCCCAGGGCTGTAGTACTCTATCCAAGTCCCCTGTCTCTGTCTGTCACCCTCTCTGTACAGTAGTCACTACATCTAAAGGAACAGCTTAATGATGGCCTGTCTCACTGAAATTAGCAATGGCACATATGGCTGCAAGCAAGACACAGTGTGCATGTTTGACCAAGCAAATAATGACACTCATATACAAACACAAAGCAAATCTGAGCGTGATTCAATTCAAACGATGCTTATATTCTTCGTCTCAGAGCACTGTGGGGTTTTATTTGATTTACCAGCAAAACAAATTAGCACCAAATCTTTTTAACGTCAACGTAGGTAGGTATAATCTTTCGCTTTCTGCCATATTTCAATATCTGCCACTGTCAAAGGAAACGGAAATACAAATTTACTGTACAACCAATCACACTGTGATCTCTTATTGTGTTGTGGCCCTAACAACACGGTCGAAACCATTGCCCACCATTGCTGTCCAAAAGATTACATATCAAATATGGCTGCCAGAACCTGTCTTAACCATGGATGATTTATAAGAACTGGATTGTCGCTCAGACAAGTAGCAATTTTTCCCCCAGTGGCTACTCATGGTATTTCAGCCAGTAAAACTGTTAACGGGACATCCCCAGCTATAAACATTGTCCTTTATTATTCTTTGAATTGTATACTTTAAAGACATAGATTTTCAATCTTTGTCAAACTTTTCCAAAGCTCAGAAAAAGCCCAGAAATGTTGTCTTTCTCTGAGTGACATCACTGTCATGTTGTGTCTCGGGTAAAAGTAAATGTAGTACGATGTGCAAAAAAGAGAAAACTGAATAATAAGGTCCAAACGTTCAACTGCATCTTAGAGTCTTCATCACTTGATGGAGATTAACTTTTTTATGCAAACTAAAGATGACATTTAGAGAAAAAACCTGAGAGTGAAACTTGAGATTTATTCAGTTAGTTTTTAAATATTAGTAGTAAAAAGTATAAATAGTAGTATAAATTAGATTACCATGATTGAAGGTGAATTGTGTCAATGAAGTTCAATCATAATAACACCGTAGTACATGGCCGTTGTCATTAATGTACCCTGGACAATGATGTACAGGTTATACCATATACTGCAGTACAGCCTGTACTACTATGGTAGACGGGGGCTTTTCTGACAGTGGCACACTGCTTAGATGGTTAAGTTCCCATGCTAGCTTCTGTTTACCCTGGGCTATTTCTGCACACTCACACATACAGATGGACTGCCCTATCATACCCCCTCCTTGTAATTTCTCATCCCTCCTCTCCCATCCTCCGTCCTCCCCCCCTCTATCATCCCCCTTTTCTTTCCTCTCTGGAGTCCGGTAGGGTTATGTGAACGGCCAGGGAGGAGGGCTGAGAAAAAGAGGAGAGGAGTGTGAAAGAGGGGAGAGATGTTGTGGGGTCATCACTGAGTCATCATATTCCCTGTTAGGGCTAGCTGTAATGGTACGCTTGTATGTATGTTTGTGTGTGTGTGTGTCCAGATGCTTTCCTAATACTGTGTGCAAACTGTATGTCTGTGTGGGTGGTGAAGTTTGCATTCCAGTGTCCATAAGTGTATTTATGTGTGTGGGCATGAGTGTGTTTTTTTGGATGTGTTAATGGAACATCCGGTGTATGTCTCATTTCCAGCCAGACTGTGTAACATTTATAACTACACTGAAAACATAATCTCTCTTTCACATCCAATCTTTAGTGTCTCTCTAACCCTGTCATCTGCTCTCTATGACTGAGCTTTATCAACCCTTTCTCCTTAAAAAAATAATGATGTACTGCTCCCTTTCTGTCTGAATTATTCTCTCTAGTTTTGTTTTTCTAATCATGATACTGTTATAGTTGTGATAGTGCAGAGAAGTCATTGGGACATGTAGCCTGGCGTAGCAGTATTAATAGCTAAATGCGTATATGTCTGGGACCTCTCGCCTCATTTTCGATTTCCAAGAGACGTTGCCAATGGACACAGACCAAAATGCCTCCTGATGCAATTAGACCTACAACCAGTGAGAGCAACGAATCATGTGACGTCTGTTGAATGACGCGAAGATGTCAACAGACTAGAGCGTGAAGAGAGGAGATGTCTGTGAGGATGATCCACAATGTCTGTGTTGGCATTTTTGTGGGAGAAATTTGAAAATATCGGGTACTTTTAGTCAAATGCTTGTTCATCAGCGTTGGTTGGTTGTTTTACAAAAGTCGCTATTCTCCCTTTCACAGTATAAACCCCGCCCATTATCAGATAATCAGTTGTGATTGGACCGGCAAGATTTCTGTTGGAGGGAAATCACTTTCCAATGGAGGGGTTCCAGACTTAGTCTGGCAGAGCAAATGAGATGAGCTCCCAGAATTCTTCTTTGTCCAAGGCTAGATGACCTGTGGAAGGACAGAGCACAAAACTTTGACACTGGGGACTTGGCTTTATGCCCTGCTTTCCACCTCTGGTTATGTTTAGCTCTACTGATACACTTGAAAATCCTGGTTTAAAATATTGACATATGGTCTTAAAATATTCGTCTACATGCCCCATCTCATGCTTCAGATACGTCGCTTTCAGTACTGCATGATCTTACCACTTAAGTTGCCAAGGAGTATTTTTTTAAGCAGATGCATGAGATCCTTATTACTGCATCAGCTTTTCAAACCCAGAATAGTTTCCATTTATGTTTAATTAATAAAAATGCCTTATAGTTTAAGATGAGTGAAAAAGAATTTATATTTCAGATTAAGAATGACGTGGCGTGAACATTGTGTTTAATCGTGACCTCATCCCAAATCAGAAAGTGGAGATGGAGAACCTTGCAAAAGATATAACTAAACCAGACAAAAGTACAAAAACATGTAAAGAAAAAATCGGAGGTGGCTGAAAATGGTGTTTGCTCCTATAACAAGTATATTCTGAAAACCAGGGCGTCAAATGGTTAAGCTGCAGTTTGTATTTTTCATCTTGCAGATAGTTTACTTTAAAGAGGAATAGTTAAAGTATTACGAGATAATACAATGTATATGAAACCAGAAACATCTGGAAATCGTGTCTCTGCTTACCACCAAAGGTCAAACTTATTTATTAAAACTTATATCACAAAGGAATAAACACAAGGGAATTATCTGAGGTTCTCTGCTTAAAATCAAACATTTATGGAGATTAATTATATTTCCCCCCCCAAAAAATGGACATTTTCTCTGAAATTCTAAAAGCATATAGAGATAATTTAGAGCCCTAGTTCAGTATGAATACTGTGTCAACGTGCAGCAAACAGTTTGCAGAAATACTGAGCGTAAAAACATCTATTCGTTTTTATAGCGATATAATCCAGGAAGCCTCAGTTTCCTACAAAATATACATGTGAATGCGAATGACGTTATCTTCAAGAGACAAGGTTGGCTTTAACCAACTGTCTTTACTGTTCAAAACATCCGTCTTTTACTGCCTCCCTTAAAATGCTGTGCTCGCTATCACCCCATCACATCCCTGTCCTCGTTCTCTCTCCTCCTTAGCCTCTCCTCCTTTCATCTCTTCGCCTTCTCCTCCTCTCCGCCAGCCCAAGTATCTGTGTGGCCTGGCTTTGCCTCTCAACAGTAACTCAACCCATAAACAAACTGCCGTACATGCTGTAATCACAAACCCCAAACTGCCTGACATTAAAAGGGCCACGTTTCATCCCTAGGAAAAAAGAGTCAGAGACAGAGAGAGAGAGAGAGAGAGAGAGAGAGAGACAGACAGACAGAGAGAGGGTAGAAAGAGGGGGAGAGGAGGAAATGAAGAAAGAGAGCAACAATGTTTGAGCCTCCTCCTCTTAACAGATGCGGCATGCAGTATCAGTTTGCTAAAGTGCGACTGGGAGGAGAGATAGATAGCGATGGAAAAGGAGCATATCTTTGAAGAGTTCCACATTGCCCTGTGCTGATCAAAGTGCTCCGCAGCCTTTGTGGCTAATTGTGGGGATTATCTGAAAGTGCTTGAAAAAAAAGACCGGCCTGGTTTTATGGGTGTCACACACGCGCACGCACGCACGCACACACGCACACACGCACACACACGCACACACAGAGTCTCAACATATGCTATTGCGAATTCACCGGGAAAACGCTCAACTGACCTCAGATGGATAACTCAAGTTTTCGTGTATTTGTGGAGTAAGACAATGGCAGAAAATATGACTGCGGAGTAAAACACTGGTTTAAAAAGTGGAGGCGATCCAGGAGACATGAAAAAAATCAGAGGCAGACATCCTGTCGTGTTGATCCAATTTCAAGGACAGTGGCGAGACTGGGAGGCTCGGAGTGCCAAACGACTTGTCAGTGTCAGTTGTAAAGCTGCCTCCCCGAAAGCCACTTCCCCCTGCTGACACACACACACAGACACACAGACACACACACACACACACACACACACACACACACACACACACACACACACACACACACACACACACAGCTCTGGTCAGCTGAGTAGATCCTTAGTGAGGTCAGGAGGAGTTTGGAAACATGAATACAGCTCACAAAGAGACTTTCTTTCTAGGGTTTATGAGTCTTCTCTACAGTTTGCCTGACCACAGACGCGCATGCGCGCGCGCGCACGCTCGCTCGCTCGCTCGCTCGCACGCACGCACGCACGCACGCACGCACACACGCACACACGCACACACACACACACACACACACACACACACACATTTACACTTAGGCAGAAGCACAAAAAAAATCACATAAAGCTGATATAGCGGATATGGTTTTGTGAGGGGGAGAAGGGTGTATGGTCGGCGTCAGGTCCAAGCAATTATCCAAGTGTCCAAACCTCTTTCAGGCAGCCACAGCGGAGCCAGACAGAGCTCACACACACACACACACACACACACAGACACACACACACACACACACACACACACACACACACACACACACTCTCTCAACTCAGGGATTTGCCCAACATAATTCCACCTCTATTCACCATGAGAGGTTTTACAAGGTTAGGTCCAAAATCTCTGAGCCGCTGCTAACTACAAGCCGACTACCAGCTGGCCCTTCGCCTCCAGTCTTAAAGCTCAAGTGCTTGATTCTGGCCTGGTGAAGGGCCTTTTGGGCTCGGAGCCCCGAAGACCTTTCTAATAAGACGAGCGGAGAAGACAATGGCAAGCAGCTAATCTTGTCTTTATGCAGCCTTTCTCTGTCAGTGGGGGGCACTTGTAGAGGCGGTGCTCAGGTAAGGCAGTGTGTCAAAGGTTAAGCTGGGAGATTCAGACATGCACACACAAGTTAATTAAAGTTTGTCTAAGGGGGTGAGAGTGTCTCTTGAGGAGGTTGCCAGTGTCTAAAGAATAGCCTGACACAGGAATGCCATTGACTTCAAAGTTGGCTGAGTGACGCACAGTTGTTTCTAGAAACCGTCGCAGGCATAACATTGGAGCAGATATCCGAACAATTAATGAAGAATTTTCTGCTCGTCTACATGATAAGCAGGCACAGATGGAAGTGTGTGTTTCGGTTGGACTGGTCAGTTTTAGGTCATATTCTTCTATTCTAACTTTAACTTTTTAGGTACAAGACAGTTAACTGAAAATGCTTGGGTTCTGCACTGTTCATTGAACAAAGCCAAACATTTGAATACTGTAGGCTGTGAGAAATCAAAATACGTATTTTTCATTATTATATGACACTTCTAAAATGACTGTTGTATCCCTACTTTGTACTAATCAAGCAACAACATGGCTGCCACTGTGTTTTGAAGGGGCAAAAAAAAGAGCAGGAGGACGATGCGGTTGCTCTACAACCTGAGATGAAAGTGATGGATGTCCCGAGTCACTTAACAAGACACGAGATCGGGGCCAATCTGGGCGTACAGATTTTGGCCAGATGTTAAAAAATAATTATCTTTTTTTATTTATATTTTGCCTTGAAAGTGCTGCTGTTGGCTGATAACTGTACAACTTTAGTATTCTCTTCAGGCTGGGGTTGGAGGGGATGTCCAGATTAAGTTTAAAGGTTCTTAGCACATTGACACACTTTCTTTGAATGTCAAAAAATATACTCTATGACAGCATAAAATAATCTGTAAGGGCAAAGAAACATACAAGCAGGAACCGAGAAAATGTTAGAATCATGCAAGAATACAATTTATCAGGATCTAATATACTGCCAAAAACAAACTTATCTTCTGAAAATCCAAGATACTCAAGACTCTGACACTGTTGGTGATGTGAGACAGAATAAAGTTGGAACCAAAAAATAAGTACTGATTAATTATTCACTGTGACAGAGCAGTGAATAATATGTTTCCTGATATCAAAGTAATTTTGTTTGAGTGAAAAGCTAGGTTGGATCACTTGAAAAGGAATGGTGGAAAAAAAAGGAAGAAAGGAGTGAATGAAGAAACAGACAGCAGATGTGTAGAAGAGGAAGAGAATAACCTCAGGAGGAATATAAAAAGAGAGTAGTCTGGAGAAAGGGATAAAGAGGAAGGAAGGAGGAAGAGGAGGAGAGAAGATGAGCAGACAGTATCCTTTATGTATTGGCTGAGTGTCTCCCAGGGCTTTAGTAATGCTTTATACAGACCCACTTTCCAAGGTCGCCATACGGCTGCTTGTCCAGCTGTTTTCATATTCAGGTTCGGCCCCGTTTCTCTCCCCACTGTGTGATTTGTTTTTATCTGTGACTGTCGGGCAGATTATTACCAGAGGCAACAGATTAACTACAGCAAAAGACAAAAAAAAGACAACATAAATGAGGGCCTGCCATGATTTTAATCCTGATTAGTATGGGAGAGGTTGGCATAAATACATGCAAATATTCAACCCTACAAGCATACCTCAGTCATCATTTGCTAAGGAAATGAAAGTAAAAAAACTCTTGACACTCAAGGCCTCTGATGACAATGTAGCCTGGACACTTGGTCTCAGAGCCAAGCCTGAGAGTCTATCAGCTTCCCTTAACCCTAAAGGCTAGCAGGAGGTGCTAACAGGAGGCCACATGAGAGCTTATTGGCAGCACAGGGACAGCCTATTGCCACAAGCCTGCAGTTTGATCCCTGCATGCACCTTTTACTAATACAAGCTGCAAAGGTTCTAAAGCACAATGCAGTATTTGAGATGCCGCATCTTCCTTATTACACATGAACTTATTGACATCATATTCACAATTCAACTAACAGGTAGACTAGAAGTCATTGGCTGCTTTTGATTTGGACCACTTTGACACAATTTCCCTTTTATCCAATGAACAATAGAAGTATATTGGTAACTGACAGTGAATGGCTATGTGCAGGTCAGGTCACTGCTGTCTTATTTTTCTATTTTACTCCCACTGTGATAACTGCATGTTCAGTCTTCCTAAGAATTAAGTATTGGTCAGTTTTGCAGCATGTTTTATTTCCTGCATCTAATCACGAGTAAAGAAACAGCCCTAACATATTCAAAAATAGACAAAGACCCACT
This sequence comes from Scophthalmus maximus, assembly GCF_022379125.1. Taxonomy (NCBI): domain Eukaryota; kingdom Metazoa; phylum Chordata; class Actinopteri; order Pleuronectiformes; family Scophthalmidae; genus Scophthalmus; species Scophthalmus maximus. The sequence continues at coordinate 1,946,387 of NC_061525.1, forward strand.
CATGGCTTCTTTTAAACTGTACTCGATCTCTACATATGGACATGGTATCAGTTCATGTGTATGGTTTGTAGAGTAAAACCAGAGACTTATGACTTAATAAAGTCATATTATGACTTATAGCTAGATTTAATAAAGATTTTTTTGTACAATAAAAAACCTTTTGGGAGCTGTCATGGCATTCCATCTTTATTAACAGTCTATGGGTAAAGATTTTGGATGGCAAAGGTGTCTGCACAGATGCTTGTGCACATGGCTATATGCAAACATGTTAATTATATTTATCAAAGCAAGTCAAGTCAGTTTCATTTAAGTAGCTTAAAATCACAAATTTGTCTCAAATGGCTTTAAAATAAGTACAACATACGATGAAACATTTGAACTGCAACTGAGATGAGGAAAACAAACAACCTCTGTATACAACTATTGGAGGTGCTATTGTAAAAACAATATATGAGGATATGTACAGATATTACTCGGGAAGTGAGTTCTAAAACAAAACATTGGCTGTTTTAAGGAATCATCCATTATTGACGCTGTGTTTGATTGACACTTGCATGCACAAACACCTTAGTGCTCAGCACCAAAGATGGAGACATAAAAAGTCAAAATACAAGAGGAGGAAGAAAAGGTGATGGACTTGTTTTTGCTGTCTATTGCCTGTGGGAGATGAACACCTACAGATTTGCCTTTGCCATCAGAATGTCATGTATATGTGGCATAGATAACGCAGGAATGGCCCCGCTGTGACCCCCATCCTACCATCTGCTTTGGCTGGGCTTTGCCCAGCCGCTCAGCCCGCCTGCCTGCACGGATACTGACCCGTTCCACATGCCAAAAAATAAGACAGATGCCCCTGACACCCCAACTCCAACCCCCCCCCCCCCCTCCCATTTCAGCGCCTCTCCCTTTCGTCCAGACCAGACGCCCTGACTGCCTCCATCTTCCCCCCCCCCCCTTCCTGTGCTAAGCTAGCGGCTAGCCTCAGTCTGCGTTGGGAGACATATGTTAAGTGATGACAGCGGAGATATATGTCCATGTGCCGCACGTAGGTGGGGTTTACGGATTGTGGACATGTAAGCGTGTGCAAACACACAAAAGCTACATGGTAGAACGGCCATGAAACACCACAGCTACGTTCATATAACTACAAGTCATGTGAAACAGAATAAGAGACCTACACACACACACACACACACACACACACACACACACACACACACACACACACACACACAGGAGGCCGTGGTCCATCCTCTGACCGTTGGGTGACCTGACAGCCCAGCAGCTGCTAGCTGTTTGATGTTTCACTCTGAGGATCACATTTCATTTCCAGACTCTTCAGCCAATAGGAGAGAAACATAGAGACAGAGGGAGGCTCTTCTTCCTTTTCTTACCACTTTGCCATAGCACCATGCGACACGACCAATACCATCCATAAGCACACACTGTGTTGGCGCAATGTTTCAACACTTGTGTAAAATCCCTCCACACAGACATGTTGACAAACTGTGCTGTACTACAGTGACTGAGAGGTTATAGCTCAAAATGTCACAATGCATTCAGACTTTGCAGAAAGTCAACTGACAATGGCACATTGGAAGGGCATGTGTGTATGTCTGTGTTGGTGCATGTGTGTATGTGAGCATGTGCAACAGATGGAGAAAGGCTGGACATTAGACCCTCTGGCCTGATGACATGAAGTCATCACATGACAGCAAATCTGAACACTGCCTTCAGACACACTAGACCGCACGCACGCACACACACACACGCACAGTCCTGTTAAATCATCATATTCAAGCATTCAGGAGTGAATGTCTTATTTTAGGTATTGTAACACACACATGCCAAATTAGTACATGTTTTATCTTTTACTGCTTTTAAATTCATCATAACACTTATCAAGACCAAGAATAAGAGATTGTTTTATTTATTTTTTTCTAATCTGCATTTCTGACCTGGTCGTTCCATAAAATTTTCTCTTGTAGCAATTTAAATAATATTATATTCCTGTTGTGTTGTAAATGTATCTTTCTTAACAGTATATAAAATGTATGGTGTATTTTTTTTCTTCTTTGAAGCATGCAATACACAGCCTGCACAGAACCTACAAAATGTGAAATTCGTATGATTGTGAAGATAATAATTTTTAAGCAGGACATTAGCCGGACTGAATCCTATAATTGGCTTAAGTGAGCGACACAAACAAACAGGCTATTTATGTAAAATCACAAGGCAAACCAAGGTGTCAACTGGTCTCCATTAATTTTCTTATAATGAACACCCGAAGGCAAACTATATAAAGTTGCATAAGTTGATGCATTTCATCACATATGTCAGCACTCATGTATAGCATATTCATTGCAGAACCTAATCAAGTTTCAGAAGTCTCAGAAGCATTTACATCTCATTTGCTGTATTTGAAAATGGTCAGCAGAAATAAGTTGCAATTTGCAACAAAGAAACAAAATAAAAAATACTGGTTTGATAATTGAGATGGTATCTAAAGTGGAATTTTGAGTCATTACTCATTCCAGCTAATAAAAACAAAGATTTCTGACAATGGAATAAGGATGAAAAAAAAATCCCTTCCAACAATTTCAGTTACAAAGTCCAAACTGTTAGAAATGCTACATGCAACGTTAAAGAAGAGGGCCGTTGTTCACTCGTGTCCTCGTCTTTCCCTGTGCTGTTATAAGTGGATGTGGCCTCTTAGTGTGTGGCCACTCAAGAGTGAGAAGACGAGGAGACTGCCAGAGGCTAAAGGGCAGCTTTAGTCAGTTCTCTCAGAATGAATGAACACACACACATGCACACACACACACACACACACACACACACACACACACACACACACACACACACACACACACACACACACACACACACACAATGTGAAGAGGGGCTCAAACAAGCATCTTCACCAGGAATTCAAGAATAAGGAGTCTCTGGCGCCATGCGTGGCTGCTCACTCTTGACTGAACAGACACACACATACACACACACACGGGCGCAATATACTTGAAGGGACATCAGAAACATAGCAAATGTACACACCTTCTTACACAAATTCCACAATCACATAACAACAACTTATCCTGACCCTTTTTCTGCTTAATAGTTGTGTACAGCACAGTGCATTCCATCATTCCAGTTAAAAAGTGAGATAATCACTCTTTGGTTGACGAGAAGGGGCTGACTGGTGGGCCTGACGTGTAAGCCTATTACCTCCTTTGGGCTTCAGCCAACACCACATACAGTACAGCTTTCTACACTAAAACTGGTATTATATTTGGGAAAAATATTTAATGACATTAAAGTCATTAATTAACGAGAAAAACATCGAAAAAAGTCGGAAAAAGTACTGAAGCTTCAGGATCCCTCAGTGCCTGGGCATTTCCCTGAGTTACTGTTAATAAAATAAATCACATTCCTGTCCTTGAAATACTGAGTGAAATTTAGAAAGAATGAAGGAGGCATACGGGCATAAGGTCTGATGACGTCATTGCATAATAATTAGCCATTTGGATTTACCTTTGGTAAAGACAGGGGCTGGTTTGTCTCCGCCAGTAGCAACATTTACAAGACTTTCTTTAAACTAAGAAAAGCAGTTAAACTACATAAACACCTTTTGTTTTAACTTGTTCGTAAGATTTCACATGTAGACAGAGCAGATTGAAATACTGCTTTTAAACAAAGTATAATTTGATTAGGTGATCCACTGCAGACATAGTACACGGTATTCAGCAGTGTCTGTGGAGATTGTGAAGCGATGCAGTTCCTTGATAAACAAAACACTATTTTTTTGACTATTTTTCTTGTACATTTTCGACCTTTTTCTCGTAGACTTTTTTCTCTTAGAGATTTATCTCTTAGATTTGCAACATTTTTTCTCATAAATGTACCACTTTAATGTCAGAAATTATGAATTTCCCCAACATACAGAGCCTTATCCAAGGTCAATAAATATTGAGGGTGTGAGTCAATTTTTTTGCGAGCATAACCCCACACATCATAATAACTTGGGTTCTTTGAAAGGCACTATATCAAATTGAGTTATTGTTATTATTTTTATTATTATTATTATCATAAATATAAGAACTTACCACCATTTTATTTGTTCAATTAACTCTTTCATTTTATGTCAAGAAAATGTTATCTGCCTATACAGTGTTAATGTTGTTTCTTTATGTGATTCTGGTGGAGAACATCAAATCCCATTAACTGTAATTCGTTTTTCATGAAAAAGAAATAGACTAAATACATATTAAAACCATCCTTGAAAATAGGGATGGGAAATAAACTCCTTTGAACGTCATTTATTCCTCTGGGAATTACCAGAAATATAACAAAGAAAATAATTTCATACAGCTCTGTACAGCAGTCAGGTTTCCTATGGAGGTGATTTTTTTTATTACACTAAAAGGATGCACAAACTTCAAAGCTGGAGAGTTGCTGCTGTCCACCGTGTGTGCAGTGTGTCTAAGCTGTGATTGTGTTTTCCTGTTTCGTATGTTCATGATTTGAAATCAGAAGGACTTTTCCATGAAAGTTCAAACATTCACCTCTTTCACTTCGAGGGCAGAATAGTACAGGACTCAGACTTAACCTTGACTCGACTTGTGTGACTGTGATTGGATTTGAGCACCGACTTCATTCATTTAGAAGTTGGAGACGAGAAATCACAATATTTTGTTAGTTTGTTATTTGTCACAGGCAATAATAATTTGGCATAAGATATTGATGGCTTCATTAATACAGTAACATTACTGAATTTCGTGCAGAGGCAGGCAAGTGTGTTCACCAGCCGACATGTGGATCCATGTGCGTAGTGTCAGAAACAGATTTTACATCAAATTCAACCTTGATGACTAAGACTCGGACTCAGGTAATGGAATCTTCTTTGGGGAGTCCGACTTGGACTTGACTTAAACTCGATGTTTAGTAACTCAACTACAAAACTGGTGCTGAACAAACCTTCAGACTATGACCAAAAACTTTAAACCATCTTTCAGTTCTTCGTAAGTTCTGTTGGCCAACACACGTTTGGCCAATACACAAAAAGCAAAGAGGTTCATTATGCAACCCTATTCCTTCCTTCCAATCTTTCAAACCGATGCCATAAAGTAAATTTTGAATGTTTGCGTGAATTTAAAATGGTTTGTTTTTAACTTGTGGACTAAAAATATTCTGAGTACAAGTACAAGCATGTACAAGAGGCAATAAAGACAACCAAGGATGTATGGCAACACACACACACACACACACACACACACAGACACACACACACACACACACACACATACATTATTAACCTTACACACACATTGCCTTGATAGTCTGTGACCTGTTCCCTTGGCCTGGCTTACCCTTCTCAACACCCCCATAAAAATGACAAGGCCTTGGGATCAAAGCTGTCTAGGCCCCTTACACACAGACACATGCACACACACACGCACACACAGACGCACACACACAGACGCGCACACACACACACACACACACACACACACACACACACACACACACACACACACACACACACACACACACACACACACACACACACACTGCTTTCAAAGAAGGTTCTCTGTCTTTAGCCGTCATCGGTCTGATTAGAGCTGGTGGTCCAGGAGTGTTTCCACATCACACAGCCCTTCTTCGGCTGTGTTCAGCCCTGCTTGAACTTGGCTCCGCTAAGAGGCACTAAAGGCTTGGCCGCAAGCTTGCTGCTCAGGGGAAACACTGAAGATTAGTGTCTTTGTCCCAGTTCTGTGAATCCAAAGCTGCTGTGCTACTACTATGAAATGAGCTGCCAAACAAATTATCTCGTTGTCACAATGCTGTAGATGTACTGAAGGTCCCTTGGGCCAGTCAGATGAAAAACGTGACATTTCCATAATTTGGCAGAAGAGACAGAGAAGCTGAAGCTGATTTTTCCACTGGGTCAACAGAGGCACATGTGATAGTGATGGTAAGTGTAGATGTAAATCTGAAATGTGTTTTGTATTTTAGGTTAAAAACATGAAAAATAAGTGAGGAATTTTGAGTGAGACCTTCACAATAAAAAAAAAATTATAATTAGATATTACAGCAAATATTTCTAGAAACTATCATGTGAAGGGGGATTTTCTGATGGGCTAAGGTATAAAGTAATCACATGCTTTTGCATCATCAGAAGTACATCAACAACATATTTTCCTATAATGCTTTGTATATGCCTGTCATGCCATATTGTTCAGTGGCTTTTGCCATTAGTACATTCATGTTATTATACCTATTATTATTATTAGCAGTTGAGTGTACATGAGAGTGCTTTGACAGCCCCTACAAACCAGTGAACCAGCTCAGCTGTATGACTGTGTATGCCATAAGACTGGGAATGGGAGCCTTTTGGATGTGACCAACATCTGGCCTTCAACTTCTGAACTCTTTCTCCACTTTAAGGAAACAGAGACCTCGCAAAAAAAAAACAGGCAGGAAGAGGATAACTGAGTTTCGCTGTGCACAAATGACATTTGGTCTAATTAGGTATGGTAGGGTACTACTGTATTACAACAGGTCCGAGATCTGTATCAAAACATGTAATATCCAAATCCATCCCTATAGCAGACTTACTACCCGGTTGGTCATGCATCAAGTTTTTGCCAGTGTTGTGGTCTTTCTGTTTGAGCAACATTGAACTAAACCTAATGATTATCTGGTCTATTCAGGATCGATCTGACTAAAATCAGGTCTCATTCAAATCAGGCTCACTTTTGAAAAGAAATTGTGCATGTCAGGATCAGGCCAAATTTGGGGCAGTCCATTTTGGAAAACCTCTGATTTAAGAGAGTAGGGCATCATGGCCTCGTGCAGTGAACAAGAAAAACAAAAAGTCAGACATACGTTTATACACACATATTTTTAAGAAAAAAAATAAAGGTGGCTCAAAGGCACAATTACTACACAAGATAGTGTATGTCTGCACGTATTATGTCAAGTGATATGTAGCAGCTTCGTAACGTTGCCATCTAATGTTCCTAGCAATGAGGACTACAAATTCTAATAAAGGTTATTTTGAAAGCCATTTTAGTGGCTGTTCCAACAGAAAACTATTCGTTGGAAAATACAAGATAATAGATTTTCTAAGCAAATACTGCATTTGGCATAGCCTTCGATAAACTTAAAGATACCAGATCTTGGCCAGTACATGAAAAAAAAAGAAGCTAGTATGGACAACACGCAACACATGAACAATGGAAAACACACACACACGCACACACACACTGAGGCTGTGGACAGGTCCAGCAACACCTCTGAGACTGTGATCCCACCTCTTCTTCCAGTGGGATGCCACTGGGGAAAAGGGTGAGAAAGGAGGAGGAGAGATGCTATGGAGCTAAGTGCCTAGGTGTTAGCTCTTTGCCTTAAGACATAAAGTGGCACTCTGGGAGTCTGGGACTCGAACTCCCAAATGCTTCTGACACAAAATGAACACCTCAGTCTCAGAATGCCACCCCATATTTGAAGGGAAAAGGTCAGCCATCACTGTCCACAGCACTGCTTTCAAAGAAGAATTCAGTGTTGACATGTCTTCAAACGTTATTTTTCATCTACCTTGGTACTGGTTTGAGGATCATCGTCCTCACTGAGGCTGGGAGCAAATAGATAGTTTCATGTCAGTTATATCAGTTCCCTCACCCTTGACCACACAGGGATTTTTGTTGCCAAATGATGGTGAGTGGTAGAACCAAATGTCCAGAGTAGGACTCATCTCTTCAGACACCCACGAGTGACTTGTAGAACTGAACTGACAGAATTCTTTCCAACCTCCACTGGTTTCTTTTTGTGAACTGCGACCCACCCTTTGTATTTTTAAAGCTTTTCACCCCCTAAATCCTGAGGTTATGAGTTAGGGGGTTTTCTTCATGATTTTCCAATCATGAAGCAAGATTTATGCACCTTGGTCATCCAGGTTGTTTGTCTACCTTCACTTTCCCCCCTTTAGCCGCATTATAATCTTCTTCACTTCCCTCATCTTACTCCTCAAACTGACAGGCAACTCCACCTCTGTCTAAATAGTTACTCTCAACTCTCAGTCCACTCTGAACCATGTGTGAGCCTTTTTAGTGCATGACCCTAATGTTTAAACAAGACACATTTAGAGGTGTGAGATGTCCAATTTATTTTGGGCACAATGTCTTAAATGGCAAGAAAAAAAAAATGTAACTGTCAACATACTAAAGGTCTAAACTTAACCTGCACAGAGAGTAGCACCTAATTAATTTGCTGGCATGATTGTATGGCACTGAAAGCATGTATCAGCATTCAAGCCAGTGCTGACAATTGCTTTCCCGAGTGAATCAAGGTCACAAACTTCACCAAGCAGAACCGGTAGTGTCACTGGGTGTCTTTCACCAGCACCAGCATATCTTCCGTAAAAACACAATGCCATGTCTTTCCTTCAGTCTTTGAGTATGTAAACAGACCATGTGAGGAAAAGGGCTGCATCTTGTATGATGAAAATTTCTTGGATTATAGCTGGATTTTGAGATTCAGAACACATTAGCCAGGTTTCACACTCTAGTTTTCAACATACATCTGTTTTCAGTAATAATGGCTTTCACACACCAGAGAACTGCTAAAAGGAAAAGGGCTTCTTGTTTGTAAATCTTGCTCAATAGCCACCACAATCCTTCCAGTCGACAATCTTTCACCCCCACAGCTAATGCTGTGGCTGGATCCATTAGCTCAGTAGCACGAATGCTGCAGATTAACGGAGGATCACAGTCACACGGTAAGCTTGGGGCAGGCAACATACACACCTTATCCCATAACGCCCACTGGGCGAGTTATGGCGGCCCTCGTGATAATCTACAGTCTCAGCTTTTCCTAACACAAATGCACTACTGACTCCAAGATGCTGTAAATCTGGCCAGCAGGCCACGTAGGGCCAGCAGGGAGTTAATGGCTGCCTCATAAAACTCTGAGGAGGGAGGTCATGACTGCAGCCGAGATGCCTGATGCCCTAAATGAGAAGCATGTGGGTTTGGGGGGGCAACACTTCCCAACAGGGTAAGGGTGACATTGCAGTCATGTCTTTTGGGAATGACCCATGAAACAACACGACAGAGAGTAGCAACAACTCTGGTCTTGTATCTGATGTTTGTTGGCCCAGTTCAGAGCTGGTAGAAGGAAGATTATCTGTCTCAGGTGAACTGATCGCAGGTGGACAGCTGTGAACACGCTCCAGACACATTGGAGGTCAGATCACAACACATTCAGAGGTGTTGCAAATGTAAGAAAATAAATAAAATTCAATGTGAGACATTTGATGCAAACTTTTAATAAGTTTTTAAATATTCTAATACATACACACAAAAGTGTTTGTACCAACCTCCAGAGCTGGCTGTAGTTTTTAAAGGTACAGTAAGCGATTTTGGAAAAAAGATTGTTTGTTGTTGATTTTTTGACTGCAATTGTCGGAGGTCGAACCTTGGGTATGGGAGACTGATGCGCTAACCACAAGGGCAAAACACCTGAGTCGTAGCATCTGTTGCTAGCATGCCTGTTAAGGTGTTGAGTGTTTTTTACAAACTGCACACACAATTTTTTAATTTTAGGGCTGAAAAATTCGACACATAGAACAGAAAGCTAGCGGACTGTGAGGAAATACTCGCTGAATTTTACAAAAAAGTGTATTGGATTAAAATTGCTTACTGCCCCTTTAGCTCTAAACTATATCTTAGGAACAACACATCATTTGACAGTTTTCAATAATTTGTATTAACTACCATAGAGTTATTTTCATCACCTGAAAAATAATAGTGAATAATTGCTTCAAAAAAAAAAAATACATCTGAATGTATAATGTTCTAATGGTCACATAACATTTGCCCCTCTATTTCCATCAGATTGTGTTTGGTCTGGATATAAGACAATGGCCTCGTTCTCTTGGAGGCCTATCAGTGTCACTGTAGAGCTGTGGTAACTCCTGCTTTATCAGCTGAAAAAGCATGTGAACAATTGCTTCAAATAAAAAAAAGGAAATACATCTGAGTATATAATGTTCTAATTGTCCCATAAATTTTGCCCCTCTATTTCCATCAGATTGTGTTTGGTCTGGATACAAGACAACTGCCTCGTTCTCTTGGAGGCCTATCACTGTCACTGTAGAGCTGTGGTAACTCCTGCTTTATCAGCTGAAGTCCTTTGCTGCTTTAACACCAGCCTCTGTCATTCTTCGTTCTCCAGTTCAAAGACAACACTGCATGGGAGATCAAAGCATGGCCAATCTGGTATGTACACAAACACACTCGCCACACTAACACACACAGTACACATGATAACAGGTTCATAATCTCAGTCGCACAGTCAGACACTGACTCTGACCACACATGCCCCTGGCATTGATCAAAGGGAGGAATGTGATAGATAGAGAGGAGATAAGGGGAGGAAGGAGGGAGAGAGGGGGGTGTTTCACTTCAGTAATCAGACTGCTGTGTAAGGCAGACTGGGACACATCATTTCCAGTTTATAGACATACATTCTCTAGAACTCCAAACAGGATCCTCAAGCCAAGTGAGCAATCACAACATTTTTTTTTATATTTCATGAAATGCCTTGTTGAAGCTGTTGTTTACCTAACTGATGTGCTGTCTCCCACGAATCCCCCAAATCAATTCATTACGAATTAAATTAATTAATTAATTACAATATACAGTATATTGTTGTATAACTATATACAGTACATTGTTACTTGGATGAGTTGTGGTGTCAATCTAAGATCACAGACTCACACAGGCATGATGTGGGGAATGTTTTCTTGACACACTGATCCCTTAATACCAATCAATCATGGTAGCTTATTGTTGCTGGGCATGCTGCTCTCTTAATGGACACAGTTGACCATCTTCTAGTGACTACTTCCAGCAGGAAAATGCTCCATGTTACAAAGTAAAGGTCAACCTCAAACTGGTTTCACGAACGTAACAGTTAGTTTAGTGAACTTCAGTGACCTCCCTTCAATGCAAGAACTTAATCAGTCAATCAACATGACAGCTTCCAAAGATGAAGCCAAAATATCACCCCCTGGTGGCTGGCTGCAGCATTGGTCTTCAACCCCGCCCCCTCCACACATCAAGAACTCATCAAATAAATATGAATTCTGCTACTTTAGAAATTTCTCAACGATGTTCAAGTGTATCATATTTCTGATGAGTTTGATTTTAAATAAACATTCAATGCTATAAAAACGGGTGGAGAATGAGATTGGTTGAGTCGGTGTGTGAGCTGGACCTCGATTCCATACCTCAACTCATCGTTCACTACTGCACTGATTCTGTCTCCAAATGACGTCACCAACTACGAGGACGGCAGCACCTGTGTCAGGGATAGTTTGGCTTCACTTTATTACAGTTAGGGAAGAGGATACGCATCATCCATCCTTATATACAGCCATCAGATGTGAATCCCTGTGGAAAACCTTTGCGATGGGGTGGCAGCATGAATGTGCAGTTGGAAAGATGTGATGCAGTCATGTCAACATGGAGCCAAATCTCAGATGAAAGTTTCCAACATCTTGTTGAATCTAGCGTAGCCAGACTTATACTCAAATGCGTAATAGTCTGGGACCTCTCGGTTCATTTTCAATTTTCAAGAGGCATTACCAACAGACGCAGACCACATGCAATTGGACAGACCTGCAACCAGTGAGAGCAACGAATCTTGTGAGCGACTCAAAAATGTCAACAGACTAGAGCAGAGGGGAGAAGTCTGTGATGATGATTCGACAATGTCTGTGAACGAGTGTTGGCGTTTTTGTGGGAGAAATTGAAAATATCAGGTACTTTGAGTCAAATGCTTGCTCATCAGCGGCAGCCATCTTGGTTGTTTACAAAGGTCGCTTCCATCTGTGTCATGGTATGAACCCCGTCCATTATCAGATAATCGGTTGTGAATGGACCGGCAAGATTTCTGCAGGTGGGAAATCAATTCGAAATGGAGGGGATCCAGACCATATTCTGGTATAGCAAATTAAATGAGCTCCCAGAATTTGTCTGGGTCCCAGGCTATGTGGAATCCACACGGCATGAAGAATCAGTTATTAAGTGTTCGGTGAGTGGGTTTTGTAATACAACCTGCTCTGTTTAGCTGTATGATGAAATTATACCAGGTGGATGGTGGACAGTTGCAGTCATTGCATGCAGGCTGGTAGGACTAGAGGCAGCTGAGAGCTGATGCTATCTGCCTGGGGGCACCTTCACTACCTAATACTAGTGTGAAGTTAAAGTAGATGCCCTTCAAAAAAATGCTTTTTGACTACATCCATTATCTCATCTTTACTCAAAGCTAAAGCGACAACACGACTGTACATGTAAAGAAGGAAAACTTCTGTGCAATGGAGTTTTCTTGGACGATTTGGTCTTCATTTCATTACTGACACTCCACACCAGTGGCTGCACATGGGTTACAGAGGTAAATTAACCTTGTGAGATCAGATCAGAAACAATTGTGATCAAATCTCAGAAAGCAAAAATGACATCTGTGGTTGCAGGGGAAAGACGACTGTGGGATTCCAGAGGCCCTGATTACATACTGGTCTCTAGTGCACCGAGCTTTTAACAGGCAGATTTTCTGGGTTTTGTATTTCAAAAAGATGAGGATTGGGAACACATGATTTCTTTTCCAAGATTAAAGTCAAAATTTGGAGAGCAAACTCAGACGTCTTAGAATGAAGTTACAAGTGTGACAGTACTCTGGCTCGTAACAACTAACTTTATTTCATTTAAAAAAATCTTTTAATTTACTTTCGGTATAGAAATGATGGCACATTCATCTTGTGAGTCCCTGCAGACAACTGACAAGGCAACGAGACAAACGCTCCCTTTTTTTGCTTGTGTACTTTGTTAATAAGAAATAGGACAATCTAGATACAGTAGGTCCTTGCTGGTCAGGATGGCGGCGGTGCGGGCATTAATAGAAAACAACAATGTGGGTGCTTTGTCGCAAAAACTGCTGTCAGACGCCTTTGATACAAGTTGCCCATAAAGATTCTGGGATAAAATTATGACCTTTGTCACTGGATTCTGAGGTTGACCTCAGAAAAATCCCAAAATTAATGATTTATTACGTGCAATTCATTCTTAAAGTCTTTTTTTTCTTTCAGCAACAAAGCTAAAAAATATTACCTATTTAAAGCTTCTCAGCTGTAAGACTTTGCATAACATAACAAAAGATGGGAATTTGTGCTGGCCTTACAGATCAAACAATTAATCAGGAACATAATCTGCAGATTTACTGTTAATGGAAATAACCACTGCAACCCCTTTGCAGATGTTTGCCACAAAGCAATACATCAAGTCATGTGATAATTCAGAGCAGCAGCAGCAGCAGCAGCAGCAGCAGCAAGCAGTCATACATACAGTGAGTCAGCTGGGTAGAGTAGTGGACTATTTAAACCAGTGAGCCTGTGCACTGTGGAGGCCAAAGCATTTGTGGAAGAACATAACTGAGTATAGCAATGTTGTCTAAATCTTCAGGTGAATGAGGTACTTTTTTTAAATTTACCCTCAATGCCTTGTTTTCATTTTTTCATGGTAAACTTTATCCTTGCAAGTGTGGTTCTTCAAATTACAAAATCCCAAACGCTTAAAGTGTCCTTATGTTCTTGCATGTTCTCTGATTTACTCAAAACACCAACACAGCACTGCTCCTTCAATATTCCATGTCCGTGGGAGCCTGAACTTATCTCCCATCTGCCCCGGATCCTGGTACACAGACTGCTTTCATTCCTAACGAGGGCCTGATGAATTTTCTTAAAGGCGGCGATGGGCCAAATTGGAGCTGATATGTCCCATCCGGCAGGGTGGATGGGGCCATAAGACAGAGCCTTGTCCTACTGCCATGTGACAGCCAAACCAGGCCAAAGTGAAAGAACCTATTAGCACTGTCTGGTCAGTTTACTGTGTATTAGGGTTGCTTATTCCATTACCAAGCACGTGTATATTTTTTCCTTGTGTGTATGCGGTTGGATTAAGGGAGGGGGCCTTGAGGATGATATAACCCTTGAGGAGACAACTTCACTGTAGACACTGAAATCTGTGAGGGACAGTTGTGGTTGTTGCCACTTAGAGACAATAGATTTATTGTGCTTCTCTCTCCTCTACTGTGTGTGTGTGTGTGTGCATGTGTGTGCGTGTGTTTATCCATGTAAGGTTCCCAGAGATGTGTGTACATACGATCGGTAAATAAGATTATGCATGTAGAATTTGTCTGAAAATCTATGTATGTATACAAGAGCTTGGGTGCCATGTGACTGTTTGTGTTCTTGAGTGTGACAGTTTAAGGTGAAGGAAAGAGGGCATCAGATGACCTAACACACACACACACACACACACACACACACACACACACACACACACACACACACACAGTCTGAAAAGGGTAAGAGGGGGGGCATGACGCGTCAAGCTGGAGCCATGACTCAGTCGTGTGTGTGTGTGTTGTTTGAGTTTGAGGGAGCTGATCCCATTGTGTGTGTCAACAAGCCGTCCCATTCAGCGCCTGTGTGGCTAAACTCTGTTAATGAGCGTTGCCTCTGGCTGGGCCTTGCTAGCACAGTGCTCCTCACAGCTAAACCCTTCAATGCGCACGCACACACACACAAACACACACACACACACACACACGCACACACGCGCGCGCGCGCGCACACACACACACACGCACACACACACACACACACACACACACACACACACACACACACACACACACACACACACACACACACACACACACACACACACACACACACACACACACACACACACACACACACACACACACACACACACACACACACACACACACACACACACACACACGCACGCACCCTGAACCAAAGGGTGGGGGGTGTGATGGTGAAGAAGAGAGAAAAACAGAGAGAAAAGGAAAGAATGAGTCAGGATGCAACCTCATCAGTAGATGACAAATTGCAGCTCCAGTAAAAACAAAAGCACGTCTGGATTTTCCGCAACAATGCTGCTCATGTCAGAGTGGAAAATCCAAAAAAACTCTCATTTGATAACATTGCTACTACACATTTCATGAACAACTGATTAACCAAACTCTACCACATCCTTTTCCTATCTTTATGGTCTATAAAGGTAAAAGTCAGCGAACGATACTGAGGAAGAAAAAAAAGAAAAACACCTGATATGATACTTTCAGTGGACAGAAAGATGTTACTCTACTGAAGGAAATAAAGTGATTGGAAAAGAAGAAAAAAAAGCCGATGAAATCCAGGTAGGCTGGTCACAGAAGCCAGTGGGTAGAAGGAAGGAGGATGGGAACTAGGGGTGAGAAAAGGAGGGCATGTCATCCTCCATCAGCACAACAAGCTCCCTCTCTTTCTTTTTTTTTCCCTGTTCAACACTTTTTTACCACCAGCAAGCTATTTCCAACCCACAGTGTGCTGATGTGTATGTGTGTGTTTGAGCGAGCGTGTGCTGGAAGTGAGGCTTGGGGCCAAGGCCATTAAAGCGCTGTTAAAACACTTCTGACGCTGTTGGCTGATGCTGAAGCAAAAGGAGAGAAAGTGAGACAGTGAGGGAGGGAGCACACACTCAGTGGCTATCTCAGCCCGCCCAGCAGTCCACTGGCAGCCTGTCAATACTATGAGCAGAGAGGTGCGAGATGAGTCAACAACCTAATTCTAACATCAAACTTTCATGGCCAGCGGAGGGGAAGAGCAGGATAGAGAGATGTGGCGAGAGAGGTTTGATGTTAACGCTTTCTCCATCACCTACCTTCACTCCTCTAAACCTTTTAAAAACCCTTTAAAAACCAAGCCCTTTTACACACCCTCGCACACATACAGTGTCACTACACACACCCTGGGACACACACTGGGTTGCACTTTTAAAGTTCTGACCTGCGGCTGAATTACATTTGGAGTGTTTTAGCAACATATAATAGTGACCCTCTTGCTTTCTCTCTCTCTCAGTGCCCCCCACACTTTGCAGAAGCTCTCTCGCCCAGACGGAGAGAGTGCCAGCGGCTTTATTTATTAAATATGGCCTGAGAGAAGAAGCAACATGGGTGAGCTGAGAATCCATTTTAGGAGGCCAGCTTTTAATGGCTTTCTGACACGCTGGGATGGTAGTGGTTCTGTGGCAGCTTGGATGGGACACCTCTTGAGTGGCAAATGGTGTTGTCCATGCTTGTTGTCCCAAAGACTGTATAGAAATGTGTTGTGGTCATGTGAAGGACACAGAGGTAAAAATCATAGACTGAACCAAGAAATGGTGTGGTGGATGTCAGAGCAAATAGCAGGACAGGGATTTAATGTTACCATTAGAGACAGAAGCTAACAGCTCTACTTGCATCACACTGGTTTTGCCAAAGTCAGATTTGGTATCAGAAGCACACATTTTTTTACCAAAATATTTTTTTCTGCCATTTATGCCTTACACTAGGCTATGTAATCACTTTGTTTGATGCTAATAAGCTTGAGCTATGTGGCTAACATGGGTGAAAAAACAACTGTTCTGTTGGCCAAAAATGATCAATACAATTTAGGTTGGACATTTTTTTCCAATATATTTTTTATGAACTGATTTAATTGGTAGTGCAACAATTTAGTTGCACTAAAATATCAATAAAATCCCAATGTTAAGGGAAAAAATACACTTTCTGGATCTGCCCCTTTTTCCAGATCCACTCCAAAATTTGATGGCTTCTTTTTTGGCCCATGTCCCATCCTCCTCTTTGAAATTTGTTCTGTAGTTTTTGCATAATCCTGCTAAAGAAGTCCAACTTTCAAATAAGATAATAATGTAAATGTTTATATTTAATGCTGGATGCACTGAGACCGTGGAGAAGATGTCCGATATAAAGACAGTAAACAGAGATGGCATCCCTCACTGACACAAACAGCAGAGCAGCATTGTCAGTCCACTGCTCATACAGTCGTTTCTCCTGACAGCTCGAGCCCTGCTGGTGCTGCTGCCAGTGACTGGTCTGTGGACTCTGGGCCGTGGAGGGACTGAGGGCGGCAGCAATGGTGTGGAGGCGCGTAATGGTGAGAGGGTTGATTATGTAGCATGGCAGGGTGTAGATGATGAGGCAATAGAGTACCACCGGCACTTTACTGACCTACTGAGACTTGCTGCAGGGATATGGAAGACAATACCGAGTGAGGTAAAGAAGACAATATAGCCACAGATAAACTGACTAAAAATCCCTGTATTCTAAAGACGCTGCCCCCTCTCAGTGAGGGCCAGCTTTCAGTGTGGTAGTTTGGAGAAACAATGCAGTTTTGTTTTCCAATGAGGTCGGAAAACACATGTTATGATCTAGTTCTGACAGAGGAGACGACAAATAGCCACTAAATCAACTGAATGTCAAAGTCTCAGGTTTGAAGAGGCAGGCGTGTCCGCATCATGCCGGCTGTCAGATCCTCGACTGACAGCAATGTTCTAGGATTGGAAAGTGAACCTTTTCAATTAGCACCCTCTGGGGCGCCCTTCAGCCACACTGATGTACCAGCATTATGTGTGGCAAAGCATAAAAACCTTCTTTGAGTCTAAGGTGGAGTCTAATTTTACTACAGTGACTGTCTTCCACTAAAAAAGGTAGAGAAGGAGTGCTGTTGGTCATGAGGCTATATTAACAAGGCAATATACACTTTTTCATGTTCCTTTTCTATTTCATATAGTTCAGTTCCTTTTGTTTTTTTACTTCCTCTCATGCCCTCTCTTCTTATTTCTTGATGTTCTTTTATCTGCTCATTTTTAAAACACTTTGAATTGCCACTGTGTATGAATTTGTGCTATATAAATAAACGTGCCTTGGCTTGCCTTCTTTTGTGAGGCTCCCAGGGAGAATTCATGAAAACTGGAAATAATTTAACATTCCCTGGATAAAAAAAAAAAAAAGAATGATTGTGATGCTTAATTTTACATATCTAGAGAGACTGTGTGGAATCAACATTAGCCAAATCTTTCTGTTAATATAATATAATCAAATAATGATCACAAGGTGTAATTGCTCAACAGTAATAGAGGCACAGCATTTCTTTTTTTTTCAGCCAATGTTACATTCCCACTGCTCTCTGCTCCAAAAAAAAGGTGGACTGAACCAAGAAATGGTGTAGTGGACATTTTTTTAACAAAATATTATTTTCTGCCATTTAAGAACCGCACTAGGCTGTGTAATCACTTTGTTTGATGCTAATTAACTTGAGCTATGTGGCTAATATGGCTGAAAAAAGAACTGTTCTGTTGGCCAAAAATGATCAATACAATTTAGGCTGGACATTTTTTTCCAATATATTTTTTTTATGAACTGATTTAATTGGTAGTGCAACAATTTAGTTGCACTAAAATGTCAATAAAATCCCAATGTTAAGGGAAAAAAGACACTTCCTGGATCTGCCCCCTTTTCAAGATCCACCCCAAAATTTTATGGCTTCTTTTTTGGCCCAAAAAATGTTACATTGCCGCCGCTCTCTGCTCCAAAAAAAAAGGTGGAACTGCATAAAAAATACAATAACTTAAATAACCAATGAGGTACATTAATCACACCCCACACATACTATAAGTACATGCCAAATAGTGATAATACAAAGAAAAGGAGCCGAGGTTAAGTGGTGAATTCAATTATTTATGCCTGTATAAAAAACATCTCCAAGCCAGATTCCATTGTTGCTGGTCTGGAGCAGGGTATGCACTGAGTGAGTGTCAGTCAGTCTCATCCACTATTTATATGATGATTCTTGAACATAGCATTCACTTTTTTTTATTATAGTTTTGATATTTTCCATATGTCTGAAAATTGTGGATTAAAATGTTTCATAAATGCAAGAAAGTGAAAATTAGGAATTACTGGTGATACTGAAAAAAACTCAAATCTTCATTCATCTGGATTTGGAGCTTTAGTGTCCTGTACTGTAAAAATACATATTATATATTTCTGAGAAAAAGTCAGTTATCATGTCAATCCAGAAATTTCCAGATATCCAGTAGGTCTCTAACTATTACATTGCTCTAAAACTATTGCATGGTATATGTAACGTTGAGTCATGCTTAACTGATTTATGACATTCCGGGTCTTCCCACTTCTCCACAACCAAGCTTGGACAGTTAAGCCACCACAACATTGTCAAAAATGTCACATTGCTTTGTGGAAGAACACACCCTGGTTGATGAATCACATTCTCTGTGGAGGAAAATGTGCAGGGGAAAAGCTGATAGCCAACTCCATCTCAAATCTCTAAAAGTTGCCTTCCTTTGAAGGTCCAACTGTAAAACATCTTATAGGGGCTCTGTGGCTAATGAGAAGCAAAACAAACACTTTTGGAGGGTTTCTCCAAATGTTCCCTGACAGCTGAGTGATGGGCAGGGTGGGAGAGCAGAGAGGAGAGAGGGAGGACCAAGGAATACAGGGAGGGAAACATGGGAGGTAAGACTAGGAGTGTTTACAGAGGATAGGGGTGGCTTGGATGGATGGAGTGTATGGAGTGGAATGTCCAAAAGTGTGCCCTATTATTCCCATTTGGCTTTCCGACCCATGCTGGAATCCGGCCACAGCTATGCATAACTTTGCCTCTATATGTGGTTGGACAACACTTTCTATGGAATATTAGTTCTCAGCATGACTCAGTCACGAGTCTCATTTTGTACCCATCACGCCCACAAACTTGAAATTACTGATTCTAAAATCTAAAACACATCTGCCTTTTCCCTACATGACAATGTAAACCTCATTCACTGCTCACATGAACCGCAACACCCAACCTGGCCTCAGTCATACACCTCCAGGCTGAACTAAAGTCTTGCACCCACTTTCTTTATGACCCCAAACTCCTCTACTTAACTGCAATGGTAACATAATAATACAACTATACACATTGTGTTCCCCAATGAAGCAATACAAAAATTAATAAATAAATAACTCCCAATCTAAAGGATTAGAAATTAGTCACTTCTGCTTTCAGGCTTTGCCCTCCAGTCACATAATGGGTGGATGCTCCTGGTATTCTCTCATTTTTATTGCAAGCTCAGTAATATCTGTGATAACTTTATTCACCATCAAGTGGTGTGGCAATCAGGATATGCTGAAGTGTAAAAACAAAACGGAGGTTGGGGAGGGGTTGGAGAGTGACACATTTTCATCATCAACAGAAGGGAGCACAGTGCTCCACTGACGCCGCCGTTTGTCAACTCATTGGCCTAAAATGCTGAGTGACCCTGATGCAGGGTCACTTTTTTTTCCTCAGCCCTGCTGTCCTCCTGGGTCAGCGGTACACTGTCCTGGGGAGAGGCCAGTGCTTGCATGAATAAGTAAAGACCGTTGGGGAACCAAAGTCCGTTGGCTGACGTTTCCACCCCACTGAATTTTAACACATTAGGAAGCCCCACTGCCAGTAATGAGCCAGAGACAGAGGGATGGGGATGGGGGGGTGTTGAAGGGTGAGAGAGAGTGTAGTCACATCCTCGGAGCATAACTCCCTGAGCACACTAGACTGTGTCACTCTCAACCTGTTTATGTTGTGCAAATGTTACTCACACCTCATGTGAAAAAGATGGCACTCCTGATTAGTAACAGTTTTAATTAAAGTAATCTGGTAAGATGCATAACTAGATGCCCAAACAAAAAGATAAATCTCAATTACAATATGATCTCTAGGTAAGCAAAAATAACATTCAACATCATGTACTATTCATATTATCATATCATTCTTTCTGCTGTGCCCTCAAATGTGGGTGGCAAAGGAGTTTGTGATTCCTTTGAATATTTACAGTTTGTCATAAACAGTCATGAGAGGTTTGTTTGACATTACCATAGTTTAAAAAAAATAAGCGTTAATATTCCTTGGTCATTTACATCTAAAGTATTTTAATGTCATAGTTCAGCAAAGCACTGTGATTACAGGATACTGCTGCAAAAGCCTTTTAGAGGGAGTGGATGGTTTGGTGTATAGACCTTGACATTTAAGGTTATAGTTTTCATCCCATCCTTTAGTTTATTTATATCATGACTATAATATGAATCACCATTATAACTGATACTGATTTGGTATGTAGCTCTGCCAGCAAGTGCCCCTGATCAGAAAATGCTTGAAATGGGTTAATTTTGAAGCCTTTGAAAAATACTGAATCTATTTTATTGTTTAGGGTTTGAGGACCTGTTGGATTATTCATCATGTTCTAATTAGACAACCACAGCAGTTTCTGGCCTGTCTTGATGCAGCAAACTTTATAGACAGTGAGGTCGTAATTAAAAAAGAGGTTTCAGGTCGTTTCAATTCACTGAGTGCTTTCAGAGAATTCATCAGGCTCTGACCAAGGGAGTTCATACTGTAGCCAAGGTTGTGTGTGTTGTTCTTCACAGAAAGAATGTGTGTATGTGTGTGTGTGTTTTCTCCTCATCTCAGCCCCAGTGCCCCTGTGCCCTGGCCTCTCTTCCTCCCCCACTGTGTGCGAGTTTATTCACAGGAAATGCAGGGGAGCCTCACGGGTGGCTGGGCTGATGCGAAGCGACGTGGCGTCTCCAGCGAGCCAGGAACTTAGCATGTCAGGCAGGTCAGCACCGGGCAAGCAGACAGTCGATAAAATATTCAATACAGCACTCCCAGTTCATGGATCTAATACCTCGGAAAAGCCCCACCCACCCCTCCAAAATCTGAAGAAAAGAATCATCATCTCTCCAACCCCTTCACACCGGCTAGCTGGGTGGGTTTATCAAACTCAGGGTGCAAAAGCCTCATGAAGATCTGAATCTGATGGCGGAGCTCAAGCGGATTCATCTTTGCAGGTTGTCTAATGGATTTCCACCCCACCCCTCCCTTCCATCATTCGGAGGAGGGAAAGTTCAAAAGTGCATTGTGACCTTTTCCAGCCTAGGCACTGGTACAATAACACAGTAGCAGGGTCTTTTTGTTCTCAACTTTTTGTTTCAGGAAATAAAAAGAAACTCAATTTTTTCTTTCATGGTCCCACTTTTCTTTGGCTTTTATCTTCTATGCCCTGAATCTTTCTTGAGCCCTGGGGGCGAGTAAAAAAAAAAAAAAAAAACATACGGCAGTGTTTGACAGTGTGGCAAGTGGAAGTCTGGAAAGGCTGGCCTCGGAATGTCTTGTGTCACTTTAGCGCAATGGGCGCTAATCCCAATTAGCATCACTCAGCTGCACTGAGGGAGCATCACGTTGTATCAGCCTCTGCTGAGACAGGCGCCCTCCGTGGACTGGGCGGATACAGTGAAACACCAGCTGCTATCGGCCTGTTTTGCTGATTAACCCAGACACTAAGATGTCGTTGCTGTGTCTTTTGACTCCTGAGCCACTGCGTCCTCCTCCCTTTGTTGTCTTCGGGTAGCTTCCGTCTACTTACATTTTTAACAAGCATCTCCTCTGTCTCCATCTCTTTTATTGTGTCGTCTGAGTGTGTGGTATTTTATTACTTACACTGCATAGATTGGTTGAGTACACTGGATCAGTGTTACCCACTCAAACGGTTTTCCTTTCTCCCGCTGAATAATTAATGGAAATGGATGGTTAAGGACAAAGGCAGGGAAGACTCCATTAAGGAGTGAAATGTTGAGAGGTGCTGACTTCATCATTGGAGTTGTTAGCGCCATGGGTAGTGATCCGATGTAGGCAATATTCTACTACAGACAAGGAACTAGGAACTACCAGCTTCTGCACTAAAGCATTCTCACTAACAAGTGCTGTACATTTCTGATGATTGTAAGCAGCACTGAACAGAGTATGTGTTCACACCAAAACTTAGTATTGCCTCAACAGTTATCATGCAGGACAGAGATTCCTGGCATACACAGTTCACTATCATTGAACATCTACATGGGTTTAGAGCAACACTAAAAACACAGTTTGGACTGAGAAAGTAATGTGGATGAAGGGATGAGTGAAAACAGCTTTTATGGAGCACAATGGGGAGCTAACCTACGTGACAGAAATAGCTGAATCTTGTTGTTTTTGCCTTTCCAAAGGCACGTCATAATACATGCCAGAGTTTCAGCACCCAGCAGCTTTCAGATACCTATAAATAAATGCTTTCCTGAGCTTTGCTTCTCTCTCTCACTCACAGACACACTCATGCAGATGCTGGAGCCGAGTAAATAGCCCCCTTCTGATGAAAAACATTCCAACATTACCAACACTAGAGGGGACTGAATGGGGCGCCGGTGGTGGTGCTTTTAAAATGATGTCAATCACCTGTTTTCCCCTAGCACCAATTTCATGGAGAAAGAAACCCTCAGCAGTCTCCATGGTTCGCTCTGCTTATTTGCAGACAGAGAGGAGGTAAGTCTTTTCCTGATCACTGCATGTTCCAGACGGGGAGAAGGAACGAAGTTCAACTCTCCTCCCCCCTCTAGGTTTTTGTCCTGGATGGTACTGCCAAAGAGAAATCTTCTCTAGATCTTCAGGACATCACCACAGTACTAACATAATCCAAAAAACCCAAAAACATTTGGTATTCACCTGGATAATACACAATCCAGATAATAAACTGTCCAACTTTTTAATTATTACCAAAGTGGTAATAATTACCGATGAAGAAAATAATTTAAAATCCAACTCAGAATTGTAAATCTAAACAGGCCAAGGTCATGGATTGATCAGGGGATATGATTTGAATCTGATAACAATTAATGACTTTCTCTCACAATGTCCCAAATCGCCTAAAATTAAATGTCCACTTGTGTGTGTCCTTGATGGCACTTTTGGGTGCCAGTACGAACTGCACTTGGATGTTAATGATACAATGAGATATAGGTCACACAAAGTAAAATACTTAAGTCAAAGAATATTCTAGTAAAGACAAAACATAAATCTACCACCCCCCCCCCCCAAAAAAAAAAAACAACAAAAAAACAAAACAACAACATATAATTTGATAAAAAGTACAACTACACAAAAAAGATACAAAATGATTCCATTGCCAGCAGTCTCAGAAGTCATAGGAAGAGGGGCTGGTGTTGCTGACTTCAGGAATGCTGTCAGTTCAGAGTTGTAAACGGAGTTGGCCTTCACCAACAATGGGGCATATTTTTCGAGATGCTGGGAGTCGATAGCAGGCGTCCGTAGTGACAAAGGGCCACTTCTCATGCTCCGTGAGAAAGGCGTGTTGGCTCAGCTCTTTGATACAGGACACTGTTTCTCTGACCACCATTCATTACCATGTATACCAGACGACTCAATGGGCATTGCGCATTAAGCATAACTTTGGCCTCCTACACACTCTCAGAGGCTGCATTATGGAGGCCTTTAGAGCCAGCCTTCCCTAAACACTCCAAGGTGTCTCATAAAGTGAGCTTGGAGTGTAGCACAGAGCTCTGGACAAGAAAAAAAAAGCTTGATGCTACATCTTTTCCTGCCTCCCTTTTACTCAGTAGTTGAGACATGAGCTGTCTTGAAACCCAGGGCTTTGGCGGAGCATCCGAAGAATAACATGGCAGAGGCATCCACATTTGTTTCCACTTATGTTACATGATCTTTAAGGGCCTAATTTGAACAAATCCCTTGCTTTGACCGCACACTGCACTTTCTGAGGGCTCTTAGCATATGTACACTGGGTGTTAATGTCATTCTTAAAGTAAACATTGCCATTGGTCAGGGCTGGGTAGAGCACGCCCTATTTCTGGCCTGAATTGCTGCTAGTCTTTTATTAAGAAACCAAATGAAATGAAGAAAGGTCAAAAAAGGCTGCCATGACCCTGTTATTTATAAGGCCCCAGTTAGCTTACTGCAGCTCAGTCTGAATATTCTTTCTTTGAACATTATCAACACTTCCATCCCCAACACTTTGCACTATAGGCTATTAAAGGACAAGTAAAAACCTCCCAACAGGCGGTAATTTGAATCTAATGACTTTCATTAAAATTCCACTTCAACTCGTTTCCCCGCCATCGCCTCCGAAACAGATGTGACAAACACAACATTTGCGCAAAGTACAGTACGTAAGAAACACAGACATTAAAAAGTCATTTCAGGAGAACCCTTCTGTACAGATCTTTAAAAGGAACGTGTGAAAGGGTGTCTGAGGGGAGGAGAGGAGCATGTTAGACGACTGTCAGAGAGGCAAGTGCCCGGGGTTAAAGCAGGCTGCCCTATGGCTCTTCTACCACATGACGCCTGCTGCTGAGATACCTCCCTTCAGCTCACTTTGCTCTATGTCTCCCATCACTATGTGACTCTGCCTCTGGCTTGTGGCACTTCCTCCAGCATAATGTGAGTGTGCTATAGCTCTGGGGAATGCCAGCACCATGTCAAAAGAAAGGAGAGAGAGAGGGTGAGAAAAAGAAGAGGGAGAGGAAAGGTGCTAGTGAAATGTTAATGTCATGTCCTGTTCAATAGCTGTATCTTTGGTCTGGGGATGGCAGCCGCTCTCGCTGCCACTCTGTGATGCAAGAATACATGAAATGGTGGGATCGGAGTCAACCCTGTCCTTTGTTTTGTTGGAGTGTGCAAATCCACACACCCTCCCACACACAGACAACATAAACATTTCATGTTTGGTTAGTAGCCATGCATGAGGAATTCCCCCACCCCGTTGGTGTGTCTTGTGTATATTGCCTTCTTTTGGAGTACATTGTGGGGGGGGGGGCACGAGCATCATCTCACTCCTCCTAAGCTTCTAACCTGACCTCTTTCTCTGTTACACATACTTGCAGTCTACCTGAAGGCGACTCATAAATTTCTGAGACACCAGCTAAGTCCTCTCACACAAGGAGGGGGCTGCTGAGGGGATCTGCTAGGTTATTGTGTGTCTGGTCTTGGGTGGAGGTCACTCAAAGTTACAAGAAGGAATCCTGCGGATTGCTTGGGGAAGAACAGGGATGAACCCCCTCCAACCCTTCCCTTCACACAAACACAGACACAACTGCCCTCCGCACCTTACTGATCTTCCCTTTTACTCTGGAATGACTTGAAATCATATCTTGCAGCCACACAAATATAATGAAAGGGGCGAGGACAAAGACAGGCCTGTGTTTTGCGCGATAATCTCTGCACAAATGGTGGTCAGTTCAACACCTCATCCCACACGGGCCTCACATGGTCTTTAAACCCTCCTCACCCAGCCCTGGCCACTTCCCAACCAAAAGAACGCCTGGACGATACACTTGCGCTGGGCCCTGGCCAGCCAGACAAACACAAGTCTCTCTTAACACTTCAATCAAATTCTCCACCCCTGCAACGATACAAACCCCCTCCCTCAGTACAATGTGTGTTTTCAATCACTGACCCTCCCCTACCTCTCTAGCCCACATGCCTGCATGACTTTTAATTCTTGTCCGGGACAGTTGTTGTAAATGTGTGTTGTGGTGGGCTTGGGGGCGGGCCGGGGAAGGGACAAGGGGTTACAGAAAAAGGGCAGTCAACAAAACTCAATTGTCCTAAGAGTGGTGGTAATTGCATTTGATTAAAATAATGACAGGGTGTCGGGACAGATTGGAGGGTCCCTTGGAGGGAGTGTTGGGGCCCTGACACAGAAACTGAGGAGGGGCCAAGAGTGTGTGTGTGAGAGAGAGAGAGAGAGAGAGAGAGAGAGAGAGCACTGTGTGGTTTATTGTTACAAAGCTGGAAGTGCAGCGCTCACCTGTATCACCATGAGACCGGGGCATGAAGACAACACCACATGGAAAAGAGAAGAAAAGTTATAACACAATTATTTCAGGAGTCAACTTTTAATTTGAAAGCAGAAAAAAAATGAAAAACTGTTTTTTTCCCTCTCTTGCAGTAATAAAATGGCAAGAGAAAAATGTGGACCAACGTGCTTTTCAATCTGACATGTATGCAAAGGGCCTGATGAATGCCCAATACTGTATCCCTGAATGTATTCAGAAGAATCAGTCTTTACACAATTGTGAAATATTATGGCTTTAATATCAATATACACAAGTAAAATAAGTCATCAGATCATCTTCTCAAACACATTTGATCTTCATGATGAACGTTGGCGAGTTGAAGCTGTAATGTTTATAAACCCAGTCAAACTGCCATTAGATAAAGTACAATATTTCCCACTGAAATGTTGTGAAGTACACATATAATGTTGTATTAAATGGCTTGTAGTAACTAATTAATACTATCAATGCTAAGGTCAGTATTATTAAGTAAATTGAGCTGCCTGAAAATTTTAATAAAATCTATCACAGTCACACTATCATATAATTTATATATGTTACTTAGTAGATAATACTAATAATCAAATAGAATGACATATACAAATGTAAAACAGACTAAGACTATTTTGGGCATTGTGAGAATGAATACTGAATACTTCTTCCCTCACTCATCGCCTTCCTCAGCTGATAATATGACTAATGCTGCTGATTAGGAAGATTCAAACATAACAGTACACGTGTTACCACTCAACAATTCGCAGGTGTCAACAAACAAATTGAATCATGAAAAATATCAGCGGTGAAAGAAAGAGAGTCAGAGCGATACATCAATACAGCAGAACATGGAAATCATGATGTATACACATGGCAGGTGGAGGAAACAAGTACAAAACCCCAGAATGAATGAATAAATAAACAAACGCATGGACACAAGAAACAACCCATATGTCAGTTTGGGTTTTGACAACAAATCTGCTTGGTTCAGGTTAGGTCATGGCTGTTCTTCAATTCAGCTGATTTTCACCCAACAGGTGCCAGTGTCTTATCTATACATTTTTTTTTGTTTATGTTTTACACATTCTACAATTGGTTTCAAGAAATATAATATTCCGTGATTTTTGAAGGCCTTAGATTCTATTTAATTATGTGTTTCATACTCTAGCATGTATTTTGACTGTGTATTTTTCTTGTCTATATTTGAGTGCGCTCACGCAAGACAAATATAATCAACTTTGTTGATATGGCATTCTTTGAATCTTGTGGTCATGGACCCGGTAAGAACGCCCAACAAAGAAAGTCAGTATCAGACAAGGTACGAACAGCAGTCTTGCATGTCACTGTCACACAGTTCATTATATGATGTTACACCACTTCCGCCTTTCCTACATAGAGAGAGCAGTGATTACTCTGGAGACTGCAAGAAGGCACCCAGCCAGGGTGCTATACGAGTTTGAATGACCAACCTTCAAACAGTGACAGTATCACTGGAAAATTGACTCCTGTTGTGGAGATCTCATAATATCCCTCTCTCTCCCTATATCATAATCCAAACTGTTTATTAAAATACAGGGCAGTATGAACTTCCTCACTCGGCCAGCCCAGCCTTTGCACTGACCCGCAGTGGCCTGCAGTGCTGTTAAACAGCCTCTGCTTTTGATGCACGCTGAAGCCAGAGAGAATGAAAGGGATAGAGGCTTTTACAAGTGGTCGGATAACCGCTCTCCATAAAAGCAGCGCTCAGGGTTGGAACAGGGGACACGCAGAGGAGTGAGGGAAAAAAAGTGTGTGAGAGAGAGTGTTTTGTGTTAAGGCTATGGAGAATATGATAGCCGGTAGGGATGTCAGGAGCCTCGGAAAGGAGGATGTCTAAGCTGGGCTCAGACTCTCATCTCCTCACACGGCCGCGCCCTTTCCCAGCATCCCTCTCTTTGTTTATCCCTTACACCTTAACAGGAAGTTCACCCTGGGCCTCGAGCAACACCCCCACCCCCCAACCCCCCTCCTCCCCAACGCTGCCAGAGCACTGGTTCACACAAAAGGAGAGGCAGTAAGTGTATTATGCATTAAGGGTCACAGAGATGTCAATGCATTATGTGAGATCTTGTCGTTCATGTCATACATATCACACAGCATTAAAAGTAAATGTAAGGGACCCCTGAACTCTGAAGCGTGATAATGTGGAACCACGTCACACATAATTTAGATCACACCACAGGTGTGATGCGAATGGGAGACTGATTAAAATGACAAGATAAACACTAAAAAGAGTGGCGGAGCTGAAAAGAAAATATTTACAAAATGCCAAATTCAGCAACTTGTTTAAATCAAGCTCGCAGCCTGGTGAAGGTGAAGGACAGAGGTAACACTTTAAAGTGTTCAACAATTTCAACTATGAAAGTTGATTTAGTGATTCAGAGACCACTGCACTTCTGCGTTCATTAATGTTGCACTCAAGCACAGGAGATGTTGGCGTCCTTCAAAAGTGATAAAGTGAATAACAAAATGTGAAGAAAACAATTCATATATGTATGCATGTTGAATATCTTTCATGTTTCATGTCATTTGCAGACATTTGCACAAATTTGCACTAGTTCCGCATTATGGTGTAAGGGTGTATTCCTACACTCCTGCTGTAGCCATCACTATCTGGTAGGCTATAGCTGTTGCTGTCGGTATTCCTCTCAGAACTGTGGCAGTACTTTGGGGATACAGCAACTGATTAGTCGGCAGTCTTGCAGTGAACAATTAAAGGGGGAGTGTGGAGTTTGTGGGTACGGTGGACATTTTTATTCATTTATTTTATATATTTATTATTTGGATCCTCACCTAATTTCACACACACACACACACACACACACACACACACACACACACACACACACACACACACACACACACACACACACACACATATATATATATCAGTCCCCTTTAATCTTTTTTTTTAATCAAGATCCTTGGGAAATTCGTGAAAATGTCAAAAAAAAAACCTGCAATGTTAAAGACAGCTCTGAAGTCCAGTGTGGGAGAGCTAAAAGTTCAAGGTCCTCCTCACTGTGCATTGGGCCCCCAGTGTCCAAGTATCTAAATATTTACTGTCCGGCGAGTACTGAGGAAGGCTGTTGTCTGTCTGTTAATACTTGGCTTAGATTACTCGCATTGTGTAATGTGATGGATTACAAGCATTAGGAGGCATGAGAAATTAATATTTAGAATGAATGATAACTGCAAATGAGACGTGGTGTTAAATGTATAAAAAAAAACATTGTGGAGTTGAAACTCGATACTAAACTGAAAATAATTTACTGTCAATGAGATCTTTATCTCTGCTGTGAATGTGTTTCTCACCACCAAATTGCACCGTGTTTAAAGAGTTGCAGTTTATTTAAAGGGGCATTTCATCAAATTTTATACACAATGTTCAGTTTATTAATAAACTGATAAAGACATTATACGACTCTGAGGACAACTTCAGGGTTTTATCTGAATGTGCTGAAGACCTAAAATCTTTGACTGCATTTCAAACTGGATGTGTGGAGGCATTATGAAGTATAAGCAATAAAATATCTGATTCGGTTGCATTATGGGGAATGTAGGTGCCAATGTTTTTGGAGCCCGAGTATCACTTGTGACTACAAGTAAGGATATCTCTGTCGCTGCTGATTCCACTATTACTATTTTATCTTTCTATTGAGAGTCCCCAATCTGAGTGTTGTTGGAAAACCCCTTTATATAAATAAAACAAACACTAGAAAAAACCATTCATAAAATCATAATAAAGAGAAGGTGTGGCAGCAAATTATTGTCTATGATTTGTCAAAGGGGCAGTAAGTGATTTTAGAGAAACCTTGTACTACTGTTTGTTATTGTTGTGATTTGACTGCACTGGCCGGGCTTGCGAACCAGCGAACTTGGGTATGGGAGACCGACACGCTAACCACGAGGCCAAAACCCCTGATTTGTTGCGTCACTCGCTAGCATGTCTCTTAAGATGTCGGAGAGTGATGTATTTAAACTGCACACAGAGTGTTGTATGGTGCGGTCCGCACCATTTTTGTTTTCAATTTACAGAGCCTCAGGTGAGCCGAAGAAGAAGAAAGAGTAGAAGAAGAAGAAATGTGTAAAGACACAGCGGACGTGACGTGCAGCAGCAACAGTGTGCCCTGAGGCAGCTCTTTGCGCCGGGGATGGCGTCATCACTCTGCCAGTTCCAGTAAAGGCTGTAGAAACTGTGCACAGCCCGAGAGGCTGGGCTCAGGGACAGTGCGTTCCAGTGCTGGCACAATCACTTTGCAACTGCACTGATAGTGTAATGTTGCATCAACATACTGCAGTACATCACATCAGAAATAGTGACATAGTGACAGTGTTTTATCTATTGTATTCTTCCATTAATTGATTTATTGATATTGAGTAAAACTAACAAAAGTGTGTCACTAGAATGCAAAATGATTTAACTCAATTTGACAACAACTGTGTTTGATGTGTTAATGTTTTTAATTACTGACACACAAGGTTAGACACTGAAATTTAAACCTCATTGTAACAAAAGTCAGTTTACCTGTGATCGCTGCAACAACTTCACTTAGACCTGTCATTTCCAGTTTAGGCTAAATATTAAACATGTGAATGATCACTGTGGTCAGTGTTGTGTCTAATACAACATGGCTCCTCACGGTGAGGAACAGACTGAGAGGGCACAAGAGCAGGACATGTATATACATTTTATACATGTCCATATATATGGACATGTATGTCATGTATATACATGTCCTGAAAATGATGACCTGGCAAAGTGTGTACCATGACTTTAATCCAATAGTATTCAAAGCCGAAGGTAGATCAACAAAATATAACATTCTACAGATATAAATACTTTGTGAAGACTGCAGAAGAGTGTCTGCTATTATGTCCATGTGCTGCAGCATGCTTATATTAAAATACGTTACATGTCAGGAAAATTCACATTAACGGGTTCTCCACCTGAACTTAATCATCTTTTATCTAAGGGACATTAAATGTTGTTAGAGAAAACACTTTTTTGTGTGACCGTATCTATTTTACAACAAAAATACTTTGAAACAGTTGGGTCTATGCGATCTGTTAATGAACATATTACAAATCAAAATCAAGTCAAACTATCTCTACAATATGAAAATGTGCAGCTTTCCATTGTTTCAAGTTTCAGACTACTATGGTCTCTCAGACCTTACATTAATAATGGTATAAAGGTATCATCGTTATTGATTAATTTGATTCATGAGTTTACTTCATCCTTTTATCTAATGACCAAAATAAAAAAAAAACATCTAAAAATAAAAATCTTACATTTTGACTACTGTATATACCGGCAGGATTTTTGACATTACAATTCGTTTCAAAGTGAATCATTGGTCCAGTGATGTAGATGGTTAAATGTCCAGGTACCATGTATAATGGCTGTTTGTTGTTTGATTTTTTTATTAAAGAAAGTTGCATTTTTCAATATGGGAAAAGGGGTAAATGACTGAAACATGTCATAAACCATAACCTGGAAGTGTTTAAAACATTTCTCCATTAAAAAACAACAGTTCTTGGCATCTGATTTAATATTTTTAAATGTATGTATAATATTTTACAATTACAAAAACACACTTTAGGCTATTTAAACTCATTATCATTTTTGACATCTTGCAACAGTTAATCTTTAATTTTTTAAGTTATGATCGCAATGTTATTTAGTTGTAGCTCTCAACAAACATTTAGGAAAAATATGAAAACAAAAATGATGGGAGCGCTTATTGCTCAGTTTAAAATATTACAATATTTTATTTAATCCTGTATTGTTTCGTCCTTCCAGGCAATGAAAAGCTTTCAACTTGAAATGCTTATGCTGTACTGTGCACAGAGTGAATGCCTCACACATTGGCCAGATAATCTTTATATCATACCTTTCAAAAGAAACATTAAACAAAATTGAGATTAATAATTGTGTATTTTCCACTTGGGCTAACAGTTTTTGGTGTTCTTGTTTTAATTTCCTATTGAGGGTTGGTAATATATAAAGCAACACTTGTTATCATTTGTCAAATGGAGATGATTAGTTCCCCTGACCCCAGGGCACCATCCTATTCTTCATGTGCTCTTCAAAGTAAATCATCAGAAGCACAGAATTACCCCAGCTCTGAGAGTAAAGGAAAAAAAAAAGCCTCCTCTGAGTGTGTGAAGGCCGGGACAAGCTGCCTCTTGAGGGAGAGACAGAGTGGACGACAGTGTTTGGAAGCTTCTGGAGTGTTTTCCTGGCTGAAGCTCCAGCCAGACTCCTCTGTGTCCTTCAGAGTAAAAACAAAAACATTTGGAGTGTACGGCTCACAGCTAGAGCACATCTCTTATTTGTTATCACTTATGCTCCAAGCCCGGTTTACATTCTCCTGAGTGTGTCCACTGGCGTGTTCATCCGGAAATTTGTCCCCTTCGCCCCCTCCTGATTTAGATTTGGAGAGCAATAAAACTTGCTGAGCTGTTGCCTTGGACAAATAAACTGACCAAAGTGTTGATGTAGAGATGTCCGAAAAAAATAAAAAAAGTTTGGAAGGGAGTGGATAGAGAAAGAGAGAGAGAGAGAGAGAGAGAGAGAGAGAGAGAGAGAGAGAGAGAGAGAGAGAGAGAGAGAGGGAATTATAGGTGCTGGTCTTTTGCTCCTTCCTGTGAAAGTTTCCGGCGAGGCAGTAAACATGGCAGCGTCCGTCTCCTGTGGGAGCTGATGGAAATGTGTTTGTGTGAGAGTGTGCTGTCAAGTGGATCTGTGTGTTTATGGATGTTTGTGTGTCTGTGTGTGGCGATGTACCGCTTGTTGGTGCACGCATACTTGGTCTGGGTGTGTGTGTGTGTGTGTGTGTGTGTGTGTGTGGAGGTCAACAGTTCCTCTCCTCGCTGTGAGGGAGTTGTGCTGGAGCCAAGTGCCCAGCTGCTCATAGGTGTCTGTTTACAGGCTGATTCACAGTCAGACAAACACACACAAACACACACACACACACACACACACACACACACACACACACACACACACACACACACACACACACACACACACACTAACACACACACACACACACACACACACACACACACACACACACACACACACACACACACACACACACACACGCTTGCATGACGTGCATCACTGTCAGGGATTTGATTTGATAAAAAATACAAATCTTCCGATGGAAAGGAGGTGGTGGCCGTGAATGATTACACATACTCATATACTCATTGCTGCCGCACAGACATTTGCATTAGTCTTCAAGGTTCATTTTACAATAACTATTATGGTTGTAAGTGAACAGTGAGCCCAGTCCACAAGCACGCTTCCACAAGGCCAGTTAGCTTATATAGAGATGTACAAATAGGGCTGGGCGATCTGGCCAAAAGATCTTATGATGATCCATCATCTGAATCACGTTTTTTCGCGACCATCTACGTCTATGTTAAACAAAAAAAGTGAGCGTTTTATGTCAGAAAATGATAAATAAAAAACACTGGCACAATGTAACTTGTCGCGTCAGACCCAATGAGCCTTAACTAAAGCAATTTGAGCAGAACTAACATCCAGTACAGTACATGGACGGGCTCATTAAACAGCAGACTTACAGTTACTTTTCTTTTAACATTATTTAACAAACTGCAACCATAAATTCAGTGATAAAATTGTACCAGTTTTATGCCGCGTCAGGAATGTTTTATATACTGACCTGGAAACAGTTGTACAGAGCAAAAACACGGCTGCTTAAAAAAGGCAGTTTCGAACTAAGAGCTTTTTTTCGTTCCTTTTTTTTTTTTACAGAAGGGAAGCCGTTCTGGGCATACATATGAGGTTTTAAGTGATTTCAGTTCCACTTGCAACATTAGGCATTTAACGACAATACTTAAATATATTAAATTAACATAGTACTAATTGTATCACCTGAAAGAATGACCCACATGAACTGATCACTATAATTAAAGTGGTTTCAGCATTTACCTGCTTGACCCCCAAGCACATTTGCTTGCTGCATGGTTTGTCCAATTACTCTAAATAAGGGGACATTATGAGCAACTTCTTTAGGCTGCTATCCAGAAGCACAAGTCAGCACCAGAGGTTGAGGAAGTACAAAGGTCCTTTACTTCAGTAAAATAACCAGTACAATGATGTCAAATACTCTCCCTGTTACTGATGTACTATCATAAGGTTGTAACTGCAGCCTGTAATTATTATAGCTGGTGAAGGTGGTGCAACTGTTTTGTAAAAGTGTTGTGCAGTCAGGACAAGCAATGCTCGAGCAGTTAAAGCTAAAAATAGACATCAATAAGAACGCTACTGAGGTGGAAGTGATATCTCTCCTCACACCTCAGGACAGCATTCTGTCTATGCTCGGCAATGGAGAGAGGAAACACGGAGAGAAGTATGCAGGAGTTACTTTCAACTGAGCAAGTTATCATAATAGTTTCAATTCAGTTAGTATTGACAATGTGTAACACTGTCTGGAGAAGAAGACAGAGAAACAGCAGCAGCAGCAAGGGCGTTAAGACAGTGAGTCTTACGCAACCATAGCAGAAACAGCTGATAAGTAATTTGAGTTGAATTTCCCGACGTCAGAATAAATTACACAAAGTTGTTTCCATCTCACATTTACGCATTAACTTTTTTTCACAAAAAGGCAAAAAGCACCTCAAGCGGGCATATATATGCAAATTAGATTAAGTTGTTTTTTCTAATTTTGTTGTTTCCATCAACTTTTTCTAATGCAATACTTCAAGTTGGGCATGAAAATAGGTTGATGGAAACATGGCTACTGTCAGTTAATGGTAAATATTCTGAAGATTGGTTACCAAAGATATTTTTCTTCAATAATCCTAATACCTGTTCAGCCAGAAATGAATGCAGCAAGGTGAAGATGTCCAAGCTGCAGTAGAGAAACGTTCCGCATACTGGTAGACTTGTGGCACATAATCATGAGACCGGTCAGGCCCTGAATGTAAGAGACATTTGACCACTGTCATTGAATGTATGTTTTTTCGTCTGGTCCAAATTTTCTCATTGGTGTGGAGAGATAGTGGTTTGAGATCAGTAGTTGGTTCGGTTCATCATCACCACGACAGACAGAGAGACTAGACCACTGGTTCCCTCAAAGGGTCACAAGACAAAACTCTGGACCATGAGATCATTAATTGGCCAGGAAAGAAGAAAACCCCCTATCACACACTGGTTTTGTATAAAATGTCACAAGTTGAAATCTATCGGTTCAATTTTCAGTAATGCAACATTCTGTGCATATAACATTTAAATAAATAGAAATGTTATTGGTGCAATAAGTAGATTTCCGTTGTTTATTCCTTCAGCTATTTTAAGAAAATATTTAATGGCAGTTATTTCACTGCAGTTTTACTTGTAATTAAGACCATCTACATAGTAATGCTCTTACCTTCACTTAAGTATAGTAAACTAATCCAGGGTTCACACTCTTTTCTAGAGATCATTTTCTAGTGATGATCTAGCTGGTATGACAGACAGGGATCACAACATATACTGTTCCTCATGGAGTTTAGTGTAATCTCTTGACAGTTGTTGTTGTAATACTTTTGCGATAGGCATTTGATTTTGACAGTAATGTAAGGTCCTATTTTATTCTCTGTCCTGATTGCCAACTCACTTCCTGTTGAGTATGGTAATAATAATCCTTTCAAAAACTATAGACCCTAGCACCTCCGGTGCAGGAGCCCTCCAGTAGACACCAGGGGCACTGGTGCTCTGGCCCAAATATTAACCCAAATCCCTTATTATGAATTATTTATTCAACCAGTGCTGCCTTTACTCCAATAGGCTAATACAAATAGTAGCCTAGGCTAGTCTTTAGCCCAAAATGCAGCATAACAGTTATCTTTAACAAAAGCCATATAATCTAATACACACACAAACCATTGCAAGATCTCATGTTACTCCTGCAAGTCACCTTTTGTAGAAGCCTATGAAAGTTTCAGTGTTTCCCATTTAATTTTGAGAGATAATGGTGGGTGGACGTCAGGTCCGGGGCCTTCCCCACCCACATAGTGTTACAAGAAGTGTAAAAAGTAGCTTCTTTTCATAACACCATTCTTTGCATTATATTGCATTATAACGACACAGAACAATTGACTGTACAATTGATATGCAAGTGTGGAAAAACAGGGACTAGATTATCGGTGTGCAAATAAATTATTTTCCTTCTAAAGATTGTCACAGAGAATTCAACCAAGCTGCAGTCTATAAATGGGCTGTCACACCATGTTAGTATTTATTACTACTAAGCACACCCAGTGTGAGCTACCTCTAAAAAAGTTTAAAACATTTCATGTCATGTTCTGTTTTTATCATTACAACATGACAATGTTAGTAAATGAGACAAAAAAAGAGTCATTGTTATCCATCTCTCACAATAACATTACCCAACACATTTGAGCCAGAGTTGAGGAAACAAACCTTAACATTTTGGAGACAAAACTGGGCAAAACAAGCTATTCAAGTGTTTAGAACAAGTTGGGAAGAAATAGTCGTTAATCTATAAACGTAATAAAAACTACCTCAGTTA
This sequence comes from Scophthalmus maximus, assembly GCF_022379125.1. Classification (NCBI taxonomy): domain Eukaryota; kingdom Metazoa; phylum Chordata; class Actinopteri; order Pleuronectiformes; family Scophthalmidae; genus Scophthalmus; species Scophthalmus maximus. The sequence continues at coordinate 1,983,610 of NC_061525.1, forward strand.
ACAGCCGGCAGTGACTAATATTTTACCTTCACAGGATAACAACTTACATAGAATTTCAGCCAGTTGAATTGTAATGTCATCCTACCTGTGCTATCATGTGACGGGGTGCGTTCACAACTTTGAGAGCAGCCAATTAAAAAATGTGTTTTCTAGTAGTTAATTGTCAGCTAAAGGAAAATAGGAAAATGTTTAAATAATTTTTTAAGACAAGACAACATTATCCAGGACATTTTCATTTTTCTCTAATTTTAGTCACATTTAGTCACATTTTTTCCAGGACGCCTGGGAACCCTGTAGTCGTAAAGAGTTGTTCTAATTCTCTCTTGTATTAGTAAAAATGGAAAGCGACCTACTCCATGTACAGTACAGACAACTATCACATGTTAATCATTATCTTATAGCTGTCAGCTGATCGGTGGTCAGTGCACGGGGAATATGTGAAGCTCAACAGAAACAGATGAGTGTTGAATTGCTGAGTGAATGTCTTCATAATCTAACACTGTTCATAATAGAATTATGTCTTTCCAAGGTTATATGGCTGATGAAATTAAGTATGGAATTCAGTAGCCAAAAATACGCAGCTGAACATACATAACGAGTTGTCATGTTTTCATTTTTTACATTTAGTATAGGAAACAAGTGGCATAATACTCAAACCATGATGAAACTGCTCTTTAACAACGTTAGGGCAGATAATCAACTATGACTGAGATACTCGCTGAGAGACAGAGCAAGAAATAATGATCCTTTCCTTTTTTGTTTTTGTTGAAACTTTTTCCGAGAAGACATGAATGTGATCCCGAGTGATAACGAGCATTAATTAAGAATTTGTCTTGTTCAGAGGCCTCTCCTTGCCAACGGCAAACCTCATGATTTCAATCAGACTTTTGGGTCTAAACTGTGATTTATGTCCTGTAAAAAAGTAGCCTGAGTCTGTACCAGCCTCAGACTGAAAAAAAAAAGTATGTCCACAATACAGACAGACTTGCCTCCCACTCAGCAGACTGTTCTATTAGAGCTATATAGTTTGGTAGTGCCACGAAATTGCTTCATTGTACGTGTGACGGCTAAAATCTTTCATGTGATTAAAATGTCCTCATTCATTGAATAGTATATGACATGATAGCACAATAATCACTAACAGCGTAATCGAGCTGGAGTCTGTTACAGACTTACAAAATGTCTCCTGACCTTCTTCGTCATGGTTACGATGCCAAACACGAGCTTAAGCTTATGTAACAGTCATAGTTTGGTTAGGGTTTAGCACAGAGACTACTTGGTTAGGTTAAGGAAATGACTGTGGTTTGGATTGAGATAAGAACTTCCTTTTCAGGTGAAAGGACATTGTTGTCATTGTATCAGAAATGTAACACTGTGGAACGGTCATAGAAACAGAAAACAACGGAAGGTATTCATCTCAAACAGGAAACAAACGGCAATCTCCTCTGTCAAAGTCCCGTACCATTCACTCCAACCTCCTCCTAACATGTATTCATACAACATCATCAGACCTGGAATCATTTCTAAAGCTTCCAGATTAAAACTTGACCATGGATCATAATACACTGCTGACACAGACGATGTGTGGGCTAGATGGAAATTGATACATCTTCGAAATGGATCTGACAAGCACTACTTACTCATATAGATTAATTTCTAATGAATCTTCAAAAATATTTCTGTATTTTTCGAAATTGACTGAGGAGTGACAAACAGAAGGGAGTAAATCTACATCATATCTGGCAACTGTGTTTACCAAGAAGGCAGCAGCCATCTCCAGAGTGGAAGTGAACAGAGCGATGAGATTTGGATGGCGGTGGAATAAAGTGCAGGGCTGTGCTGTGTCTAATTCAACATGGCTGAAGGCTAATGAACTCACAGGGCGGCCTGGCTTTTCTCATTAAAGGTGAGACCTTGTCACTCTTACATATGTTAATAGGTGACTGGATCGGAGCAGTGCAGGCTTAAGGGGAGACCTGGAGGGGTAGAATTACACCTGCGTTGTGTGTGTGTGTGTGTGTGCGCGCGCACACGTGTGCGTGTTGTAAAGTGACACACAGCTGGGGTTTCAGAGAGGCTAGTTCAAGTTAATGTGAAGTGATGTCCAAATTGCGAAACTGAGTCTTTTTCTCTCTCTGTTTTTGTAGAACGCAGGAGGTGTGTATGTATGTGTGTGTGTGTTTGTGTTTTTGTGTGTGTGTGTGTGTGTGTTCTTAGTGTTGGACAGCTGGAAATGTCTCTGTTTATTTCTGAAGCAAAGCAGTGACCCTTGTGTTTTTAACAAAGGCCTGAATGACTTTGCTATTCTCATGTTTTTTCACACGCGCGCACACACACACGGCATGACTGTGGTTGAATGCTTGCTGAAGCCCCTACAACACACACTCCTGACCTTTCACCTGTCTCCCTCTCAGACCAACCATTATCTCACAATTACATCCTACCCATGTTTTTCCCAAGGAAGTGTGTGTAAGTGTGTGTGTGTGTGTGTGTGTGTAGGTGTCTCTATTACAGTTTGACACTTGCTTATGGCTCAAAAGCAACAATCAAATTTACAGTTTCAGTTTTTTTTACCTTTTTTTTGGCTAAACAATCACTTGCTTTAGCTTTAGTGCTTTACTTCACGTCCAGTACATTCAAATTCCACAATAAATAACGTGTGTACTGGCTGATCACACTCTTTACACTCCTTTAGTGTTGAGCCACTATGCAATTTTAGAAAGGGTTAGGGTTAGTTTAATTTTGTGTTATACATTCATGCAAACACACAAACGCACACGCAAACACACACACATTTTTGTTTTTTCTTCTCAAATTTGCATACCACATATCTCCTCAATTGGTACGTGTGTGCGTGTGTGTGGATGGGAAGTGGTCTAATGTGTACTTTGGGGTGGTTGCAGGGGAGAGAAGACAGCACCCCCAGACACTGATGTGCTCTGGACCCCAGAGGTCATGAGTTTTGACCTTTAGGGAGAAGTCAGCAGGCCCACAGGGTTGCAGGTATAGGCTTGAATTACTGCCTTCTTTCCACACACACACACACACACACACACACACACACACACACACACACACACACACACACACACACAATGGAATGACGAGTGATATGTCAGAGAGCAGCAGCACGTGCACACACAATCACACACACATGGATGGCTTGAGGGGAAATGAAGCCGTCGCCTCTCAATGACCTCTAACAAAAGGACCATTGAAAATAACAAGACAGGCTCTCACAGTGGCAGTTCAAGAAAAAGTTTCCCTTTGTTACTCAAGGCAACTTCTCACCACCATGCCATTCGATCTCCAGATCCCCTTAGCACCGCCAAACTGGTTTGACAAGGGTTGAAAAGATGACTTCTGGATGCCGGTATTGGAAAAAGTGACATCCGACTTTGGCATTGGAGCCTACAATCTGTTTCTACATCACGTATCACAATAATAAAGAGTGTGAACAAATATGATGCTTTAAAATTAATATGGTTTTCCTTTCAAACGGCTGTCCAGATGATTTTTACATCAGTAAAACTACACGGTGGTTATTCTTGAGTTTTACATGGCCTTGTAAAAGTTGAAAAAGTTAGAAACTTGCCGGAGTCTGTGCCCACGCACATGCATAGGAAGTGTTGGGGGTTTGGCTCGGGTTCAATGCACTACCACAATGTTTATTATTTCAACATTGGTCAAACAATTACAACATATGAGAAAAACAGCTAAGTATAGGACTAATCATTTTCAATTTCAATTGCTATTAAATACAGAAGACTGTGTTAGCATATGATGCAGGGTGGTGGAGGTCTTCTTTTGGAACAGTTTTCCCATAAGATCTGCATTAAGCTCTACATCCTTCTGAGTTGAGTCTGCGAGCTACTTAAAGATGCAATTTCAAATTTTGAAGCACTGGGAGGAAGCAGCAGTAACACTATACTCTCAACAGGCTGTTCTTGGCTCCAGCGTGAGCAGCGTGCAAGCCTCTGTGCTGAACCAATGATATAGATGGAGAGGGTCATCAATTCTTATTTAAGGCCATTTTATTCCATATGACACCCTCTTATTACAATAAATGGACTGGTCATAGCCATTTTGCAACAGATGTCAAGCTGGTGTGTAATTTCCCAGAGGCTAAATTTAAGATAATGATATATTATAAGAAGCTGAAAGAAACATAACCTTTTCGCCTCGGTATTTTTCAAACATTCGGTAAAGGATGTATATGAGCCCAAATCATTGACAATATCAGGATTTTCAAAAGAGGTGGATAGAACATAAACACAAGGGACAGGACAGGGGGTGAAGGAGCTCACGCAAATATCAATAAACACTCCTCTTCCGTCTAGGAAGCTTCCTGCTTTATTTGATTAGGCTGAAGACGGAGGGAGGTTTGGGGGTGAAAAACAGAGCAGTCATGCTCTTTTGCTTTTCTTCCTCCTTTCCCTTCCTCCGCAATCTTCAGCCTCCCCTTAATGGGAATGGGAAGTTTGGGAAGTGGAGGGGAGAGTGGGGAGGGGCAGGGTGGGCTGCAGCTATAGCCTCAGCCTAACCTCCCCCATCTGGACTGGGGAGGGGACGACTTGCCAGCCTCCAGGCTACTCCCAACCCTTCCCAGCTGTTGGCTGTTCAGGGGCAGAGGGTCCCCCCCCCACCCCCCTTCCGAATGTGTGTTTTTGGTGGGCTTGAGAGAGCATTTTTTCATAAACAATTGCCATATCCTACACCAGCTGCTGACCCCACGGCTCCTGTCCCTGAGCAGGGAAGCAGGCAGAGGGGAATGGTTTTCATTTAAGAGACTCCGCTTTGCAGGGGAGACTTGCTGAAGGGCGCTTGGCCCCACTGCTATTAGCATGATAGCTTTAATGCAGAAGCTAGATAGGTCAGTGTCTGGGAGCAAGAGATGTTAGCTGATAGCAGCCACAGTGACAGCATGGCTACTATCAGCACCTTGTGTGCTGTGAGGATGGAGCTGGAGGCAGGAAAGGCTCAAGTAGCTTCAGCAGCTGTCTCTCAGACGCTTGGGCTATTCTTCAAGCTAAAACTATTGTTTAATATAAATGTAGTATTAACTGACTTCTTGGCCACTTGGGGGCAACAGAACAAGCTGAACACGATTTTAATACAATTCAATATAACCACCATGTAAAAGTATTCACATTGTTAGGTGACTATTTACATATCCAGCAGATATTGAGCAACATTATAATTTATTTTTGTGTCAGGTGGATTCTGTGTCTGTATCTGTCACAACCAGTGAGTGTGTTTTGGCAGTGCACACAAATCACTGTAGTAAAAATAGCTAAAGCATAAAAGTGATGGTAACGTGTGTGAAGAATGAGTGAAATATGAACTAGACACTTTGTGACACTGTGTGGCCTGATTACAGATGAAGTGTATGTTGACATGGATGACTAAAAAACTCTTCCTTCTTCATGTTTTTAGTAGCCGATGGTGACTTTGCATGTCCACAACTTGGCATTGGCCAGGTAGTGTTAAGTCGTTTTATCTGAGCCCTTTTCAGTTTTCTTCTGGAAACAGCTGCCTGCTAACCTGGGACCCAGACAAATGCTGGGGGCTCATTTAATTTGCTCTGCCAGAATACATCTGGATCCCCTCTGTTGGGAAGTGATTTCCCACCGGCATAAAAACTTGCCGGCCAAATCACAACCGATTATTTGTTAATTATTCTGGGAGGGGTTTTATGCCATGACGCAGAGAGAAGTGACTTTTGTAAACAGCCAAGATGGCTGCCGCTTATGAACGAGCCTTTTACTAAAAGTAGTACCCGATATTTAAAAATTTCTCCTACAAAAACCACAACACTGGTTCACAGACATTGTGGAATCATCATCACAGGCATCTCCTCTCTGCACTACACTGTTGACATTTTCGTGTCGCTTAACAGACGTCGTAAGATTCGTTGCTCTCACTGGTTGTCTTTCCAAAAGAGTCATTTTGGTCTGGGTCCGTTAGTAGCGCCTCTTGGAAATCGAAAATGAACCGAGAGGTCCCAGACTAATACCCATTTGAGTATTAGTCTAGCTACGCCAAGGTAGCTGCTTGCTGCTGAACACACAATGTACAAATGTGCGACTGAATAGGGGTTTGACTCTGTATTTCAGCCCTGTGATGGACCGGCAACCTGTCCAGGGCGCAGCTTTCCTTTCACCCAATGTAGGGAAGTTCTCCACAGCCAACTAACAAAACAAAAAAAAATCCTGCAAGCCCAAAGTGTAGAGCGCCTAATGGGAGAAAATAAAGCACAAGATCCAAATCCAACAATGGACAAACAACAAAAGCATACACACACACACACACACACATTTCCCTGTCCACTTTCCTGTCCTAAAAAGCCGTCCCACTGCATGTGTTGGTGAAAAATGGATTGGATTCTTGTTAGTCAAGGCGGGTACAGGTACCAATGCAGTATGTATATCATCTGATGGCATGTTTGTGCGAATGCACTATGCATGAGGAGGCTGGGCCTCATGCAACATTCAGTAGGCCAGGGAGGCCGTAGGTGAGGCCAGCACAGCCTGCAGCCAAAGATGGCTGCACCTCCAAGTGTGTGTGTGTGAGCTCAAACTGAGCTCTGTCACAGCTGGCTGGTGGATCCAGAAACACAACTGGGAGGACACTCACGCAACTGCAAGTCAGAGTCATACGCACTGTTACACACACAAACACTCGCCTTGGCACAGTGGGGCTGCACTGCATACAAAATCAAATTTTTTTAGACTTAATGAAACACATAAAACACACACGGGCAGAAAAAGTACTCACTTCGGCTGGGCCGATGCTTTCATGATTGGGCATCACGTTTGAACTTTCGCCTCAGGCGTCCAGCGCTCACACGCCCTCGCACACATCCACACTATTTGTACTGGTCTGCCTGGGAATTGCTTGGTAATACTTCATTATGGCAGCACTGTAATTTGGGGGGAATGCGAACTTCAAACGAACAGAAACCCACACAAACACACACGGCCGGGGTTACTGTAAATGTGCATAACCTAGAGTTCTGCTGGGACCAGTATCAGTTGTTTCTTTTCCCAGAACAGTCCAAAATACACCCGGACAGTAATCAGAGGCGCGCTGCAGGGTTATAATTGTTGGAGCTGATTACAAAGTGCAGAGTAATGGTTGAAATTGGGAGAGGAGTGCAATGCCAACTTGCACACTGCGAAATGTGAACTCAGGTTTTGAGACCTCATGATTCAATTTCTTCTGCTGAAGTTGCACCACTCCTACTTACCCCAGACAATCCATCACAAACTCCCTCATGTGTGTTTATGTACTTTAACATATTCAGGGCCCTTTTTCCTTTGCATCAGAGAGAAAGGGGTCATTATTTACAGGACGCTAAACGTTGTTTGTTGTTTATATCACTGAAGACAGTGTTCACTTCCATCAAACCACACACAAGGGTTATGCTACCCTGCAACCTCTCAACGAACAAAGTCTCCTCCTCTTACCGATGTAAAACTTTTATACACATGTCGTGCAACGTATCAGTGATATGAGATGTAGCGGCATGTTGGGTAAAAAAGAAAATTAATCAAATGGCGCTGCTAAACAAAATCTAGCTGAAGTCTATATTTAAAAAACAAATACATTAGTGAGGAACAATGTGAGTCATGATACAACATAACCAGGTCAGGAAAAGTGTCGGCTTCTGAAAGTAGTGGAACAATGACGATACAGAGCAAATTTGTTCTAGGTGAATATATCATGAAAAATTCAAAGTATACTGTATTGAATAAGTGGAACATTAAATTCCATTGTGTGTGTGTGTGTGTGTGTGTGTGTGTGTGTGTGTGTGTGTGTGCATCCCACAAGAAGTTATTTATTTAGTTTAAACAAAGACCCCAAAGACCCCCTTCAAACACTCCTTCATCCAAATGCATAAATAATACAAAACACACAAGCACACAAACACCATTCTTGGCTCTCACACACACAAACACACTGTGCCATGATGCAAGCTTGTCCTTTGTCCTTGCACAGAACACACAAGTTTTGTGTGCTCGAGTGAAATGCTCAAATGGGCTGAAATTGAGAAAAGATGGTGTAGTATGGGTGGCTGTATGCAAAGTTAAGGCACATACTTTAGGAGTATTCTGTTTAATGCGTGATGGGAACTTCCACTGAAAACAATACACATGGCATATTTACAAGTGAGGTTTTGTACATGCAAACAAAATGTATACTGTAAGGACTTAAACTAGTTATTAAAGAGAAGGTAAAAACCTTGATTATTGGACACCATCAAAGTCAACCCCAAAGCACAACACCGAGGGGCCTAACAGTTGTTATATTTGACACGTGTCACACGGCACAGTATGTACAACAACAGGGGATAAAAGAGACAACTGGTCAGCTCTCCCACATTGTGATGGAAACAAAGACTATTGCGCTCCATGCTAAACATTAAGCCTAACTGGCCCACGAGACAATGCATTGCTAAAAAAAAAAGCAACGGAGAAATACAAAAAGGAAAGATACAAATTCTCATTACATCACATAATTTTTCCTGAGATAATAACATAAAAAAGAAAACCAACATGTCCTTTAGGGTGAGTCCTCATGGCTTTATGCTTGTCATGTCATGGTCAGGGTGACTTGAACACTCACACCTCTTCCAAAAAATGGAAATGGAAATGCGGAATATTGCACTTTTAAAGAAAAAAGGACAAACAGTGAACTTGCAAGGACAAACTTCAGCAGATTTGGTGTCCAACAATCATAGTAATAATTGTTAGTGATTATTGTCGAATGAATCCAAACAATAGTTTTTCCTGATGAAAGTTTTGAACAAAAGTTAATTTTTTTACTTCTCCATAGTCAGATAATGACATCATGAGTGAAAGCAAATGTAAAGTTACAGGCAGTAAAATTAATGAGGTGAAAAATACTAAAAAGCTCTGTGGAGCTGAGACAAAGTGCAGAGTTGGGGGGGTTACCATAACTGATACCTCTCACGTTTGACACACTGACAATATAAAATATTGATATAATATTGAGTTTTCACCCTCTGTCTAAAATGCCTGGATTTGAGATAAATACCAGCTGGCCCAGTCCGTTGTGATTGGTTAACCAATTTCAAAATTGTGTAGGTAATATTACCCCAAAAGAGTCCAACTGTGACATCAGAGTGGGAGAGAAATCAGAACCAGTTGTTCAGAGCCAGGCTGTAAGGTTTAGCCAGTTCACAAAAAAAACACAGGGTGGTCTTTTTCCACAGTTTGTGGGCCGGCAAGTACCACCGATACACACATTTATGTGCTCAAACACTGAAAAAGCGATTTTGGCAGAATATGTCACCTTTAACTCTTTGTAGAGAACAAGAGGGAAACACTAGAGGAGTTAATACACAATGCACACTGCCTGGCCTGGTACACAAGCATGCTTTGTGCACTTCTTCCCTCATAGTGTGACCCTCGTTTCCATCTCATCCTGAGCTGGATGTATAATACGTGCTGGGTTCACTGCCCAGAGGGCAAATGCTGCTTAGTGTGTGCCCAAAGTGTGTTTGTGTGAGTCGCACCAGAGCAAAAGTGCACTGCGATACATGGGACAGCTGAGCCACTTAGTGCTCTGAGAGCAAGCAGAAGGACGGGTGGACTGCGTAACTGCTTCTTATGATGCAACTGCTTCTTGTATTAATATTACATTTTACTGCCAAATAATCCCTATTTAACAATTTTGTTTGAATGATTACAATGTGACATGTCTTTCTCATGCTCCTTATTGTTTCTTTTTGGTAAACCTTACACATAATATTGAGCTCATGAAAGAAATTTGGTGATTTAGCTCAAATGCTTGAGACATCTTGGTCGTCTTTAATTTGACAATGACCTACCAATCATAAAGTTTCTTTAGGACTTACAAAAACACTGATATGACATAAAGACTCAGTGGCAGCTACATTAACACCTACAGGAAGCATGGCAGTGAATCAGGTGTATATGTCAGTACAGGTTCAGTTACACGTAAACATTCCAACAGCCGTATGTTTGTGCACTACTCTCTCTTAAGTTTAGGATAGTGGTGAGTTATATGATGAATAGATTGACCTTATATCGCCACATAACACAGGACAATGATTTTAAATTAAATAAACAAATTCATAAACGCATTGTGAGTTTACTGTTGGTGCAGGTGTGAGGCTAATAATTGGCTGAATCAAGCACAAATGTATAAATATATATTTATAATTTCATTACAACTTAGTGTCCAGTTGCTCCTAATTCAACAACCTTGTGGATAACTATGACCTGGATGAATGATAATCTCCACAGACAATATAACTATTAGTTTTGACAAACTATCTCAAAACTGAACTTCAGGGACTTAAGAAGCGTTTGACTTCATACGAATGCAGAGAACTGCAAAAAGATCAAGGAGACATTCACTGAGGCTAAACTTATTTGAAGAATTATAATTTAGTGTTGACATGTTTAAAAGAATGACCATGGGTAGATTATTGAAAGGCCTAAATCTCCTCTTCTCTTCTGAAGCTTTCTAATGTTAGCAAAATGTGACGAACGTGAATCATGTTCAATCTTGGAGTATTTCATTTTATGTTTACATCTTCTTCTTCTCCTTATTCGTTTGACTGCTCCCATTAGGGGTCACCACAATGGATCAGTCTGCACATTTGATTTTTAATTTTTTTTTTTCACATGACGCCCTTCCTGACGCAACCCATATCTGGGTTTGAGACCAGCAGTAAGAATGCACTGGCTTGTGGCTTCACTGTGGCTGGGTTCGAGGACCCGGTAGGTTTAATCCACCAATCCAAGAGTCAGCGGACAACCTGCCCTTAACCTTAACCTAATAAACTTCACAGTGTATGGTTGTTGACACACCCCAATGATCCACGCACCAATCAGCTTGAGTGAGCGGGGACATTGTGGGAAGCGAGTCTTTCATTAGGGTTCAGGCTGGTCCACATGCCTTCTTTTTCATGTTTGTGGCACTCTGTACACACTACCTGTAAAAAGCATGTACTAGCTGCAAGGCTAAGTTTTAATTGATTTTCTGAGATGCAACAACACCAATTTTTTTCCCCACTCTCTGCCCTGCCACACAACTCACCATTGTGCCCCATAAAGCGTTTAGATCCAGTTCAGATTAATTCCACATTCATAGAACTAAACCGTTTAATGATACTACCTTCCCTTAACAATTAATGTGACAACATCGGTGGTGCCAGCCTTTTGTGGACAGCAATTGAGGTAGAAGAAAATTGTGATATGGTCTTGGTAAAAGGCATGCAACAGAAGGGTTAAGGGTTTGATATAAACCTCTTTGATGTTTTATTTAATGATCGTCACAATATTTATTATATTTAATCCTGTTCCCGGGAAAAAAATTTGGTTAGAAGCAATAAACTGCAATGACAAATATGTTTGTAGGAAACGTAATTGGAACCTGATTAAGTTTTCTAACAGCGTAACAAAGGGATGCGGTTTTACGTATGTGGCGAGTCGGTCATTTGTCCACTTGTAGTGACGGCAGCATTATATGAGGCTAGGGAAAGATTGTGGTCAGATTATTCTTTTTTATTTTATAAACAAAACGTCATCGTCCTCTAACCTGAACCAAGGGGCTTTTGTAATCTAAAACACTGAATGCAAACCTGCGTCTCTGGTGTGACAGTCATATGCTTCTTACGGCTGCCATCCCCTCTTAACCGCCTCCTGGCAACTCTGTTGCTGTTAATAAATGTATCGCTTCATTGAGCTAAAAAAATACATTGCCTCTGAACATGTTTCAGCCACTGGCTATTTTCATTTATGCTGTTGCAGTTTAGTTGTTCATTAACACCTTTTCTAGAGGTTGAGCTATTCCGTCATTTTTAATCTATTACAAAATGACTTCGGCTCTGCATCACTTCTACTTCTGAAGTCAGATATTGACAGAAATTAACAGACAGACAGACAAACAGACAAACAAACAAACAGAAAGACAGACAAGTAGAAAGCTGGCCATCTTCCTGTCTTCCTCCTTCTCCTCCTCCTCCTCTCGCCTGTCCTCTTCTCTCTCTCACACCAAATGATAAAACAATGACTGGGTAGTGAGGGAGAAAAGGGAAGGGTGGATGGATGGATGAAGGATCAATGAAAAATGGTCAGTGTGCTTGCAAGGAAAAGAAGCAACTTAAATAATATAAATTAATACATAAATTAAATTGAAATGGTAATTTGCAGGGCGAGGAGCTGCTGTTTTTTAGGAGTAACCTGCAAGAGACAAACAGGAAATAAAAAAATAAAAAAAATGTTGGGTATTACATCTCTGTTGGTGGCATTAAGAATATACGTGTCCTTTCCTTAAAATGTTCTACTTCCTATTTGTCAGCATGCATTCCCAGGTTTGGAGAGGGCATACAAGCGAGTGATACATGCAGAAGAGCAGAGCACAGTGAGGCTGTGGATGTGGATGCTGACAGTCAGCGGTTTGTAAAGAGCAGCAGCAGCAGCAGGAAGCTGGATCAGGTACAGCTCGGATCAGGAACTAACTGGGCAATAAAGTTTTTTTAGAATTTAAAGCCTGTATTACTGTCTGGGAAGGAACGAGCTTCAAAGCCATGAACATTTACCAGACAGGAGAGTCCAACTACCTAAAGTCTTCCCAAAGGTGTCAAATGCATTATGGGAAATATAGGATCCAGTGTTTTGGAGCTTGACCCACACAGGCGAGTTGAAGTCAGGATTTCAGGAACAAATAGATACATGTTCCGCCTCCTGCAGCTGGCAGTTTATGAACATCCTTACTTACTAGCAGAACCTGGTGTGGAACTTCATAGTGATAATTAAATAACCCTTTTCCAGGTAGTCAAGCTAGGCGGTACAAACCAGGACGAGATCTTTGAAAGCATTGCTTGTCAGTCATCAGGCCAGGGAAGTTATACTTGAGCAGCGCTTAAGGACAATATAATTCAACTGTTTACGCTCTTTCTGCTTGGGAAGGTACAATTGTTCATCTTTGCTGGTAAATGGACTGTATTCATATTGCACTTGTCTAGTCTTATTGACTACTCAAAGCGCTTTACTGTACAACTCATATTCACCCATTCGCACACATTCATACAGCGCTATTGTTTCCCCATTCTGTCACATTCATGCACATTCATACACTGCCGGAAGAGCGGTCAGAGGCAATTTAGGATTTAGTACATTTTTCCTCCCAGTGCAGGGGAAAACAAAAGTAACAACTAAAACAGATATAAAATGAGAGACTACGATTCTACATGCACAGTGCAAACAAAGTTCCCTGTTCTTTATCTGTACACTTCACTGTTTAATCCTGTGAAAATAGTCAATATATAACTGTGAGTATTGTGCGAAAGGAGAAAAAAAACAAAAAACGCTGTCTTACACTGAGATTTAGAGCCAGCAACATTTCATCTTCCATGCGTGACGAGAGTTTCAGAAAGCTCACAAGCAGTCACGTTAAACTCTGTGTTGCCAAGCACAAAGATATTCTCCCCTGTGATCACGACGTTGGAGTGAAGCACAGGTGAATAAACCATGTGGACATGGTGCAGCAAGGTTCGCAAAAAGATCACCAACAGTGAATGAGTTCTGGCAGAAATGCTGGTGGCTAGAAGGCAGCATCACCGACTGGGAAAACACAACTCTCTCATTTAGTCTGATGACACTGTAAAGTAACTTGCACACGCAGGAGCAATTGTGGCTGTGTGTGTGTCAGTATGTGTGCTTCATTAGTGTGCATCTTGGCGTTGTGCGTTTCTTGTGTGTGAGTGTAATGGGTACCGTGTGCTCGCTGAGGTCTTGTTTGCCCATCTTAAGTCAATTAAAAGGAAATAAGGCGGCTCTGACCGGCCCGTGAACCAGCTCCCTCAGCTGAGAGCATGTCTGCACGAAAACACACTCACAGGCTAACACAGGGAGGCTGATAATGCTCCACAACTTGCAATCGACCCTGTGCCCTGCTGTGTGAGAAACAATGGCTCTAAGGCTCACAGAGTGTGTCGGTGCGTGTGTGTGTGTGTGTGTCTGTGTGTATGTGTGAGAGAGAGTGTGTGTTTAGTACGGCATGTCTGACAGGTCTTCAGAGGTGAACTGTTTAAGACAATATGAGACACAGATACAGAAACACGTGCATACACATCCCCTTTGTTTCTGCAGAGGAACGCCACAGAACATGACCCCCCCCACACACAACCACACCCACCCACCCACCCACCCACCCAACACACACACACACACACACACACACAGTGTTCCATGGAGACTTACTCTAACCTTGCCCCTAACTATTCCTTGCCTAACTCTGACCACAACCTAAACCTAATTTAGTTTAGCTAATTTTTAAACACTTTAAAAATGGCAACATTTGTCAGGTTGTCATTAAAAATTTGGTCCAAAGATGGTTGTACAGCTAAAACAAAAGAAAGAACAATAATTTATTTAGATGCAAAATAATAACAGACAGGAATGTCTAGGTTGAATTCCAATAAATTATTCTGTGTTGGATCTGACTCAAGGTGTCACGACTTGTGTGTCAGTAGCATGACTTTGATACAATACCTGCCTCAATACATTGATAAACGATACAAGGACAAAAGCCTATAACATCAGGGAAAGTAATGGATTATAGTAATATAAGTCAGGGCATGGCAGAGAGAGATCCTGCTCTCACTAACTGTAATGTTTAATATTAATTTGCCTAAATAGAGAACTATTTTGGATGTGCTCTATGAAGTGTCAGACTAACAGTTAATGCCATTTATGTGCTTTATTTTCATGCTAAATATTTGGCAATTCATGTGCTGTTAAGTGTAATCTTCCTTCATTCATACATGTAAATGTATAATTGATGATAAATTATTACATTTTAAACATTAATAATTGTATTATTCACACCCAATGTCAGCTGGGATTGGATCCAGCCCCCCTCAACCCTTAATGGATGAAGTGATATAAATAATAGATGGATGGATAATTAGATTTTGTAAATGGTAGTGGTGAAAGTCAACGTGTTGTTCCCTGTACTTTTATCGTCTTTACATTTGTAGCCAGATATCACATTCGGGGAAGTGTCTTTGCTTTGCTTTGTCTAGGTGTCAAACATCTTTTACTGATAGGCCCGCTAACACACACACACACACACACACGCACACAGACAAGCGCGCAGACAAACACACACTCACACACAGAGGTGTAGAAAATTGATGCAACTGATAGGAAATATGGCACTTGGAAACTCCTGGACCTGATGGAAAATACAATAGGGAATTGAACTTTTTTAACATCAGACTATTGAGAAACCTTTCTGGCATCGGTTTACTGTGCAACTATATCCATATAATTCTAGGGTCAGTTTTTCAAAGTGGGATAGTACAAAATATTTGAAAACCATTTGTAGGTTTTTTCTAAAAGTCCTTTCATTGTAACTGTGGCCAAGCACTGTAGTTCAATAGCACCAGCAGTGTCGACTAGTTGTCTCACCTTAACTGAACTTGTCTCTGCTATAATAATCTCACTGCATCACATTTAGTTAGTTTCAGGGTCTAGAATCTCTCAGCTCCCAGTCCAAGCACATCTTATCAATAATGTAGCATGAAACTCTGAGTCAGAAATGTCACTATTTTTAACTTTATATACTGTAGAATGTTGAATTTGATAGGGAGATCAAAATATTAGATCAGTTAAAATGCTGAGGATGACTTTAAAAATATACTGGACACCCATCTACTATTTTCTTGGCTGGCATAGTCCAACTTTATCTCCTGTATTGAAGCTTGCAAAAGTTGGAGTGGTTGTGAAAACATGACAACACAATTAATCCAATTTGAGATTTCACAGGTGGACCAGAAATAGTTTCAAAATATTTCCAGAACCATATGTGCATATGTCAAGACTTGGGGAGAATTAAATAAAAAATAAATCAAACAACTGTCTGAACAAATGTTCAATGATAACGAAAACAACTTCTACATCCACAATACCTCATGGGACACAGACAAAACAGTGTATGAAAACAACACAGTGCCGGTGTGTCTCGCTGCCGTCGCATCCAAGGGATTAAAGTTCTCCGTTGCTCCAACGGATTTCCGTCAATTAGATCCCAGAGGGGTCACGCATGAGATTAGTGTAGATCTCCACCACCTCCTCTGCAGAAGGGGTGGTGCTCGGATTGTGCGCGCAAGCGGGAGACCCGAGGCACAAGAGTTGCGCCTTCCGTGTTCTGTCGCACCCATGGCCGGCCTGCTGTGGTTTAACCAGAAAGGCACACTCTTTCATCCCTTTCACCTAGTCTGTGGCCGGCCCCGTCCAGACTGGATGTCTCGGTGGGCTTCCACAGTTAACATGTAAATAAGAGAAATCTTGGAAAAATAAATAATATTTTGTGCCAACTAAAAAAAAAAGTTTCTTGTAATATGTTCAGACTTTCATAGTCTAGGTTCTAATGTATAAGCTCTATCCCATTACAAAAAAATAAAATAAACACACAACAACAACAAAAAACAGCAGTTTTTAAACAGGTAAGGCGTTCAATTGATCCTCTGTCCCCAAACCCAGCTTGTGACAGGCAAGCTACATTTAATCCACAAGGGCTTAATTCTTATCACTTCCCATGCCAATATTCTCCCTTTTACTTGCTTTTATATGTATTCATGAGCATCACTTTAATACTGGTATTCTAACATCGCTGCATAAAACTGTGAACAAACAGTCTGAATCAGGTTAGAGGAAATAAATCACTACTGCTGCTGAGGCAGAAAATAAAACACCAGTAATTTATTAAACAGATGTAAAATAAAATAAAATAGCAGGGGTGGAAAAAATGACTGTCAGTGAGTCAGTCAAATGTGCAAAAAATCCCTCAGGGGAAATATTCTACTGCAAATTAGCTGAATGCCACAATTGTTCAAACCACTGTTTGCAATGAAGCAATAGGTGTCCAGATAAATTAGTTTTCCACTTTTACAAACCAACAATTTCATATTGTAAAATAAAAGCCATACTTTGATCCTTCTGGATTCTACATCCGGATGTATGTACAACACTGTGTCCTACACAGCAACAGAGATAGAATGAACACATTAATTCAAATGCATAACAACAATTACTATGAGTTAACACAATGCAACACTTGCGGGTTATAGTTATGGTTCTCTTTCCTGTTTCCCCCCCTCTGTTTTCAGACAAAGAGAGAAAGATACCTGACAGCACACTTAGCATGCACATTTGCACAGGCAGATCTGATGAAAACAAGGAGGATACAATTGGTTTCATTCATTCAATTCTGCCATTTGTCAGGTTTTATGTGTGTGTGTGTGTGTGTGTGTGTGTGTGTGTGTGTGTAATATATAAGATT
This sequence comes from Scophthalmus maximus, assembly GCF_022379125.1. Classification (NCBI taxonomy): domain Eukaryota; kingdom Metazoa; phylum Chordata; class Actinopteri; order Pleuronectiformes; family Scophthalmidae; genus Scophthalmus; species Scophthalmus maximus. Next base: position 2,000,956 of record NC_061525.1, read on the forward strand.
TGCTCCAGGTGTTCCAGCAGTTGCTCAGGTACATTAAATAGGCTAATAATGTCATAGTGTCAAAGGCCTTAACTACTTCCCTAGAGATATGTCTATTTCATGAGTTTCCATGGAAACATCTTCAAAGGAATTAAACTGTATGTGTTTTAGCTTCCATATTTCTTTTCTTATTCTTAAAAAAATTATTGCAGTGTGAATATGAATGTGGATGGTTGTCTGTCTCTACGTCAGCCCAGTGGTTGACTGGGGACCTGTCAAAGGTGGACCCTGCCCCTCAGACAACATCAACTGGGCTACAGCCCTCAAGGATAAAATGGTAAAGCTAATGGATGGATGGATGGATGGATGGATGGATGGTATTGTATCACAGTGTTTTCTGGTCTTTTGCAAATTTGTCCGATGTCAAATGTCAATGTTCTGCCTGGCAACAGGTTTAAAACACGATGAATGTGAACTAATTTTTGTATGAATCCAAGTAACAGTGGGTTCCAACCGCTGTTCCACAATGGATGCCATAGTCAGAGTCTGCAGCTGGCATCAGTTATGGTGTCTTCATGGTCATACCTCTGTTCATGAGTTGGCCACCCATAATGAACGTGATGGGCCACATTGTGTCGTCATTGACAGTCTGTGGATGACCATTTCCCACAGTTATTTCTAAGTGTCTCTGGAACTGTTGGCAGTTCCCCGTCTACAGAGGTTGTTTTTTTTAAAGAGATGTGGAACTGTGCTCTTTCTGAAAACAGAAAGCATAAATAAAGAGGGCAGCGAAGAGCAGAGCAGAAAGAGATGGATCATGCACCCAGTCCCTTAGATAAAAAACACAATACAGTCAATCAGTCTATCTGAATAAATAATTAAAGGAAAGCAAGGGACTGTTTTCGGTGTGTGGATTCCACACAGATGCACATTAGAGCAAATATAGTAAAAACGATTCCAGAAAGAACCACATTGCCTCATTGACCTCTTTCTGAGAGCTCTGCATCTCTGTAGTCTCCACGCACTGAACCGCACAATATGGACTTCCGTAGAGCGTGTCCTCAAAACCACTGGATGCTGGACACAGAAGAACTGATGGAAGGAGTTGACAAAGACAGTTCAAATCCTGCCTACTGTCATACCGTCGAAAACACCCGGACGCACGCGATCACTATGTGTGAACTACCAACGACGCGATCAAAGTGACTCACCGAGGTGACACCGACGTCTGCCGGATAGAAGACAGAATGTCGTGTAGTATCAACAGCACAGCTTTGAAAATCGTGCAAAATGTATGGAAATTAAGCCTCTCCTCATCTTCTTTGTGACTTGCTTTAATTACGACAGTAAAAACTGACTGATGTCTCATTCAAGTTATCATTTTATGTTTAGGGAAAGCAGAACAATATTTTTTGGATTTGTCAACCGCAACTTACAACCTACATACCTACTGGGAGGAAGTGATGCTGGCAGCTCAAAATGGGTTAGAACTAGAGAACTTTAGCAACACACAACTCCTCCTACACTCGCTAAGGAGATGTGACGGAGGCGTTGGCACTGATGATA
>NC_061525.1:2007500-2022500 GCF_022379125.1 Scophthalmus maximus
AATTTGAAATTCAAAGCCTTAATAAGAGCATAAATGACATGAACAAATCTATATTGGATTATTTTTTCCAATCAATCCTCTGATGCCAAACTACCCTTCATCTCAATCTATTTTATGCCAAATGGCTAATCCTGACCATACTGTTTCATTATTTTAAAAGATGGGGTGGAGTAGGGCGGCGGGTCAGATATCCACAAGCCTTTATGAGATGAGCCCCTGCTCTGAACTTCTGATGCTGGAGCAAGCAACAGAGAGAAATGACCTGCTTCCTGTCCAATTCATGTGGTACAGAAATGTCCAGCAAATATAAATGAGCTAATTGTGGCTTTTTGATGTCGAACCTTTTCCAGTGAGTGTGTGTGTGTGTTGTGCTTGTATATTATTCTTCTGAGCTCATAAAGCATTTCTCGCAGTCGTTAGCTGGGGTGAGATAAAGGTGAGCGAATCCAAGATGAGTGGAAAGGCAGGTTATTAATTATACTAAATGGAGAAAGATGGTGCTAAGTTCCCAATAGTGAACGGCACAATACACATGTTCACCAGACACAGAAAGCTTTGTAACACAAGTTTCTGGTCAAAAAAACAATCCTGTGTGTGTTCCTGTCATTATATCAGACTGTGTCTGCACACGCACACTTGCACACAAACTCTGGAACAACGGGGCTGCTGCCATGTCAGACAAATGTCCAATTGAAGCTCGGACTAGTGCTCCCAGCTTAGCACCCCCCACAGCAGATGTCCAATCATCCTAATATAACAGCAGGAACAGAACAACACAGTGGCTAAGACCTCAGATTAAAACTATCTGCATCCCAGAGGATAAAGCACAGCAGCGGCACAGCAAACAAATACAAGCAAGATGAGGTGAGATTTAGTGAAGTGTGGCAAGTCAGACAGCTGACACCAACGGTGGACAAGGATAATTCAATAATGTTAAAGGGGCAGTGGGCGATTTTGGAGAAAGCTTGTCCCTCTTTTTGCTGTTGTTGATGATTTTGCTGCACGTCTCTTAAGGTTTCAGGGAGTGATGTTTACAAACTGCACACAGTGCTAAGAGGTGCGGTCCACACCATTTTTTCTTGCTTTCAATTTACAGAGACAGGGCCGCACCGAAAAAAAACAATTTACTTTTTCACCACGTACAGAACCAACAGCTAGCGGAACGTGAAGACATATTCACTTATTTAAAAAGAAAAAAAAAAAGGTCATGGATTAAAATCACTTACTGCCCCTTTAATACAAGCACATAATGAATGCAAATTGAAATAATTTAAAGCCAAAGATTATTGGAAAACAGGCTGATGCATCTTTCGGTGGCAATTTACTGCTCGGCTACAGGTAAATAGGGTTATTGTTCCCACTATTTTTACAGGTTTCAAACACATATTTTTAGGTACAATTCTGGTAGATTTCTATGGAATCTTAATACTAGACAGGAAACAGTTTAAATATATTGAGCTATGGGGTAGATATGCGAGATGCTGTGGGGCGTTATTTTATTTGTCTTGATATGAATTAAACAACAGTCAGTGGATCAGACAGCAAACTGCGTTAATGTTGTGTCCAGATGTAGCGAAATCATACATACTAACTGATTCATTACATTGCATTCATTTCGCGGACACTTTTGTCCAAAGCGACTTACAATCTTGGCCAGGTCTCTCTTGAAAAAGAGATTTTAATCTCAATGAGACTAACCTGGTTAAATAAAGGATGAACTAAAAAAAATAAAAAATAATAATCAGTTACATATCAGAGGTAGGCATGTAGCATTAAGGGCCTTGCCTAAGGGACAACACTAGATTTTTAGCCATGCCCTGACGGGCGATCGAACCCCGCGACCTTCTATACCAAAGTCAGAGGTGTAACCCACTAAACTAATCCAGCTGCATTCATGACAGCATTGCCTGCACATGTGTTATACTACAGAAATGTGTAAATGTTGTAGCACAGGAAACAACTTACTTTTTGAAAACAAGATAGATAAGTTAAGTTTTTCATCACGTCCATTTGGCTGAATAGTTACCACACACTAGGGTCTGTATTAACCTTTGAAATGTACATATCATAAAATTACCAACACATGAATAGGTTTGTATGGTTACAGAGCCATGCTATTGAAAATGTGCTGAGTTACAGAGGGGTTGTAGCTATTCTATTTTACAGAAGAAACTTCCATAAACAATGACCCGTAGTACAGAACAGTTTCAAGCTGCACAGAAAAATAAAATCCTATTCAAACTCAACCTTGACCTTAGAAGAATGTCCATGTTAATTTTATATTAACCTCGAGTGTTTTGAGCCCTTGATAGTGATTGTGTCCTGCAGAAAGTCAGATGTCAAAAATGACCTGTTTTTAAAGATAGATTTAGGTAAAGTATAAATCAAAACCAAAAGTAGTGTTAATTAAATTCCAGCTCTACTGTATTTGCACTCAGCTAACATTAGCCTACTTTTATCTGTCATGTTAGCTTCCTGGGTCACCGTCCCATTGACAGTTGTGTCCACTGCGAAACAAAATGACTAGCCACAGAGAAACATTATATTTTCCTCCTCCTCATGTTGTTCGGTCTCTGACCTTCTGAGAGGAAGGATCATCCCCCCGTCTGGCAGAGTTTGCCAAAGAAGCAGGATTTATAAAGGGGAAATTGCAACTGGCAAATGGGCAGGGTGGAAAAAAAAGCCCCCCCAGGGCAATAGAGAACGGATGGAGAGAGAGGAGGGGGGGGGGGGGGGGGCAAGGCAAATATTTGACGGGGACATACGAGGACCAATAGTTGGATTTGACCTCCAGGTGAACCTTCATTGTCTTTGGAAGGCAACAGAGTCTATGATGAGAAGAACCCCCCCCCCTCAACAAATAGGTAATGAGTGGTAATGACAGACAATGGGTAAGAGAGGGAGAGAAAGGAGGGGGTGATGCAGATAATGTAAGCCAGACGCACACAGAGAAATTACAGAGACGCAGAGAGGGGAAGAGAGAGTGAGAGCAGCTGCAGCCAGGCTAAAAGTGAAGCTGAGAAGGTGCTGGGCTGCAGAGGGAGCATCCAGGGAGTTGGGTGACGAGAAACACTGTCCGTTTGTGGCCACTGATAATACTTTCCATTCTAGCTGGCTATGTGTGGGGGACTGGTGTGTGCGTGTATGCGTGTTTGTGTGCGCACATGTGTGTGTGTGTGTGTGTGTGTGTGTGTGCGTGTGTGTTTGCAGCCCCTATGTGAGCTGCTGATTCCCCTGATTGCAGGCTGGCGCCCTGCTGGCGAGCCCCCGCGCACTGAAATTAAATCCACTCTGCTCCGTTATAAATTATAATGCTTTACAAACAACACCCCCAAAGGGGAACCCAGGAGGGGGAGAGAGAGCTAGAGAGAGAGAGAGAGAGAGAGAGAGAGAGAGAGAGAGAGAGAGAGAGAGAGAGAGGGAGATAGAGGAAGAGGGAGGGAAGAAGGATGATGCTAGAGAGGAGGAAGAGGGGTAGAAGACGATTGGAGGTGTAAGGAAGAAAAAGCTGTTCAACTAAAAGGGATGAAAACAGAGAAAGAAAATAAATAGTTGAAGGAGCTTTTAAATGCCACATGAATTAATAACTTAGGACATAACTGATATAAAATGCAGCTGGAGAAACCAACCCTTTGAGCAAGTGAGCACAGCAATAAAGCAGTGGTGTAGAGAACAAAAGTAACATGAAAATAATTGACATCAGGAAGGTCAGGCGAGAGACAGATATGTGCTTAAACCAAAGCCTTCATGAAACTGTTAAAAATGTGAAAGGGCTTACCTCGAAAACAAGGAAAATGAGAGACCCTAGTGAGAATGAAATAAACAGGAAGAGAGACAGATACAGCAGGGATGCGTGCAGAGGAGATACAAAAGCAAAAGGGGAAAAAAAGAGCCTTGATAGTATTGGGTCGGGTGGGGAGGGGGATGAAAGCTAAATGGACCTTGTGGTGCCAGAGAGGCAGCGTGTCATGCTGATATGCAGCTTGACTAGCACCATATGACCAGGTCGGGGCTCTGGTAGGAAACAGAGCTAACAGAGCACATGCCTTAGCTGCAGCTCATGTGGACGACGATGACCTGTTAGCATCGGTGCCAGGCTCATCCAAATCCAATGGAGAACATATGAAAAGACAATGATAGTGGGAGTCATCACTGGCCAGCTCAAAGTGACACTTTATGATGCAAAATGTTGAACACTCACTGTCTCCAATTTATCTAATGTGAGTTAAAATAAATAAATATATGTTTATTTTTCTATTGATATAAAAATTGAAAAATAATCATCAAGCTAAAATGTGACTTCATGTGAGGATTTGCTGTTTTTTGGATTTATATAATTATACATAGAATACTGTTTTGCTCAAAACGGTTGGTAAGACATTTCAAGATGAGTTCTGGGAAATTGTCAAGGGCATTTTTAAAAAAAAAAATTATTTGTCTAAAGTGAGTTTTTTTCTCAGTATTTCATCAACAACACTATGAACTGGTTACTAACTAGACTAAAAAAGAGCATAAGTCTGAGCCCCCATCTTAAGAGATGGCTTCATTAACTTCATCATCATCACAAACAAGTGTTGTTCAATTGTATTTAGGGGGATTAAAACACTTACAACACATCTGTGCAATCTCGTACTAAACCCAATCAAAATGTCAAAACAGCTCTACATGAAGGTCCATTTAACTAGCACAATAAGAATACACATAGCTGGCAATAATACCACAATAACCACAAAACAAATGCAGCCTTTGTAATAGATTATTTTATATTAAAGTATTCATACATAGTATATCCCATGCCCCACTGTACTATATTATATTTACCATATTACACTGTATCTAGGCTTTATTTCAGTACATTATTGATTACAAGCATGTTTTACTAGCTTGACTCAAACAGTGTTCATGATGTTGTATCCACCTACAATATTGAATCATACTAACTAATATTGTATTCATCATATTAAAAGTGTATGACAATGACAAACACCTAATTTTGAACTAAGGGCCAATATTGTCCCCATATCTTGACCCTTTTGTAACTGGCAGAAAGTTTTAGAAACAACAGGCCTATTCTGCCTCCCAGCAGGGGGCTGGGTCATGTGCGGCCATCTTCATTGTCTGCAGATCACACCGGAGGCTTGGACGCTTTATACAAACCTCCGCCTCTCTGCCATTGACATCTAAACACAAAGCCGGGACCAGTGATACAGCATACAACTGTCACTACCTCCTACAAAGACTGTCACAGCTAGAAATCCTAGAAATCGTGTCTCTATACGACTTGACTGCAACACCAAATATGTTTTGTATGAAACATAATTACCGGCTGGGTTATGGTGACAGCTAAAATAATTTTTTAAATAAGTGAAGCACAACATTAATCAACAGCAGCAGATTCGCTAGGAGGTGGTTGAGGTGGATGGAATGTGAGGCTGGGGTTCACGTCTGTGGTCAGATTTAGTTGAGATTAAGGACAAATTCATTTTTTTGAATGAATTTAAATAAATAAATTATATAATTTATCTGAAATGTCTGTTAACTCTTTCTTTATAAAAACAGTGCAGGATCAGTTTTTTACCCTTTCCCAGTCTAAACGTTCATACCAAAAAACAGCTCATTACCACCGGAGTCAATACAATTAGAGATATACTTTAAGATCAGATATTTTGCTGGCAAACAAATACTTTGCCTGTGAACATTTTACAGATTTATACTTTAGTAACCGATTTGCAGTTTGTCACATACATGAATGCATATCCTCCGCAATTACATTTTGTTAAATGTAAGTGGTGTTTAGTTGAAGTCTAATTTTTAAAGCCAAAGAGTTTGAGTTTGTGGCTATATATTGTGGCTCCATAATAAATAGAAAAAAACTGTTCAAAACACACAAAAAAAAACCAACCAAAAAACAATAGGATGTGTCCATGAAATACACTGAGGTTTTCAGTCAGTTCTGAATGCGAACTCAGTTCCAGATCAAATATGACCAATTTTACCTTAAAAGAACCAACAGAAAGCAGAGGTGACAGCTGATGTCAGTGTCACTAGGCAGCAAACACACCTCAGCAGAAAAAGGGACAGTGACGCAGTCAGGGCAGGCAGCGATAAATCAACAGAGAGGGACAATTCAACAGAGCTTGACAGTAAAGTCTAGGTTTTTTTTGCTAAGTTCTTTACTGGCAGCATCAAGCAATTTTGGAGAATACTGCAGAATGCCACCCAAGCAAACAGATTTTTGAAGGATAGAAAATTGTAGACAGTTAACGTTATTTAACAGATTGTACATCCAATTGTAATATATCTGTTTGCATTGTGAAGATACACATTCAATTGGGACCCACCTTCCTCATTTCTTTTTGGGAATACAGAGATTGAGTGAGGACGGGGGGAATAAGATACATGAATATTTTGGTCCATTGGATTTCTGATATTTGCTGGCTGATTAAAATTGACCAGCTGCTGAGCTTTCACCATCTAAGGTTGCCTTTGTTTACACCGAAGATTCACAACAATACAAGTTTACACTTTACACTACTTGCAAAAAACAGTGGTCTGCAACATTAGAACCTGCCAGTTGACGCCACTGCAACTGGACGAGACGGTGTATAGCAACTCCTCTTCTCGTCTGTGCTTTTGTCAGCTTTGTGTGGCACAGCTCCGTGCTGCCTTCACGGGAACGGGACATCACAGTTATATTTTATATGAACTCCGTACGTCAGCGTTATTAAGCGGTCTTGTCATGAACTTTAAAGCCTCCATTAAACATTATTGTCATGTAGGCCTGAATGATTAATCATGTTGAAATAGAAATCGCGATTTGAAACAGCGCGAAGTGCAAATAGCAAAAGGCTGCGATTTACAATACATTATAATGCAGCGCATCTGATCAGGGTGAGAGCCATGCCCGTCAATCAGAAATGCCGTGCTGCACACGTACTGCTCATTCTGACCAATCAGAAGTTGCCTAGGGCGACTGCGTATCGGCCCACCAACAACACACGAGTGAAACCAAAGAATAACATTGAATAAGCGGAGCCAGAAGAGACGTTTGACAATTTAGTCTTGAAGAAAATCAGTAATTCGGTGATACGGGAGTGTTTCACGTGTGAGCTGACAGATGTGAAACAAAAGAAGGAATTGTCCAAAGCATTCAGTTGCTACGTCCTGAAGCAACACCACCAACCTCTATCAGCGCTTGACACAGTGACAGATAATTATAATCGAAAAATCTAATCGCAATCGCAGTATCTGTTAGAAAAATCACAATTAAATATTCAAATAATATTCATATTGGTTTAAATCATCACTTTGACAGTCCTTCCAATCATTGCTGAGCAAGAGTTCTGTGCAAAACGAATTAAAGGACAACTGAGCTGAACAAAAGTAACAACAATATTAGGGCTAAAACCGAGTGAAGCACCATTGGCACAGGCCAGCATACCATCTAAAATAGTAACAGTTAAGATCACCAGCTGTCCAATCAGCTGGCTTCTGTTCCCACTCCCATCCAATTACAATTGTGAGGGGGGCTTAAGCAAACAAAGCATTATGGGTTGGTTAAGTGTTCTTCTCATATCCAGGAGTTTGCTGTCGTCTTTCCTTAGGCACACACGACATCTGCAAACACCTGATAGGCCTGAGCAGTGGCCTTCAGCCCCCCTGTAGCCTGGGTTAAATTGTTACCACCTTTCTCTAATCCCGACTCTCACAATTAACTGTATGACCCAACGCTTCAAAGCCGTCAACGGCCAAATGGGGTTAACCTCAACGCTCCCAGAGATTTGTTTTTGATTTTGCCAAGTTCCCCAGACACTTTCATCTTTGGCCCTCGCTCCATCTTCCTCTCTAAATCCCAGAGGGCCAAGCAAAGAGGCAGGGGGAGGTGCTGCTAATTTTGGCAAATTCAGTGTGATATTTGACGGCTAATTTTTGAGTTTCCACAGGGTTATCAATACAAACACAGTCTGATACACAGTGTGACACCCAGTCATGTGAAAAGAAAGATGCTTGTGCCATAGAAACATTCTACTTTCGGAGTGATAAGAAGCTGAAAACAGATATTTTCTAACACTAATATTCATATTTTGAACTGATTATTTGACATTATGAATGTGATTTTTACTTACAGATTCCTGGATGCCTAAAATACCTACTCCCACTTTCCACCTCTATTGGTTTTCCTAGATATTGGTGATTGTTTATTATGTGGTGTGTTTCTTTATGTCTCACTGCATACTAGCCTGTGACCTTTTTCTCAGGTAAAGCAGTTCATGAAGAACATAAGAAAAATATCACAAGAAAAATCCATGAGAACAATCTAACAAACAGATAAACAAAAGGGACTTGCAGGGCTCATATAAGAATTACTCGCAGGTGTACACCTCTGCCAACCAGTCACATCGTAGGACATGTGGTCACACTCTCCCCTTCTCTTCCTCAGTTAAAGCATTGAAGTGATTTTTTTTTTTACAGAACATTAGGATGTCACAGTAAAGTTGACATTTGACCTTTATCCTGTTAGGGATAACTTAATTATGAACTATTGCATCGTGGTGAAAAAGTGACATCAACCTTGGTGCACCAAATCTATTAGTCCATCCCTAAGTCTCACCCAAATGTCTTGGGATGGGTGTTGGTGCAAGATGAACATACTTAAGAAAACAAATTGCGTCCGACCACAGCTATTGTTCCTTGTTTTGTTTTTTATGATCCCTTTTTTAAACTCCTAGTTAGTCTTTTGAAATGTGCCACTGTGTACATGCTATTGGTGAACAGTTGTTATGGTCACCTTTCCCACCTCTTTACCAGTAAGTACTACCAGCCTGTTCCATCCCCAATGCCTTCAGCTCTCTAAACTTTAACTGTGTGAATGGCTGGGGTAGTATAACCCTGTGCCGGTGTATGCACGTGGTGGGGGGGTGGGGCAATAGTGTGTGAAGAGATAGTCCTCCATGCACCCTGCACCCACCTCTATCCCCCAATGGTCTTCCCTGCAGCATCTCAGCAGGAACTGGAGCAAATGTGTTTAAGAATTAAGACTGAGGAATGACCTGAGGTGTGTGTGTGGATATGTATGTATATGTAAGTGTATGTGTGTGTGTGTGTGTGTGTGTGTGTGTGTGTGTGCGTGCGTGCGTGTGTGTATGCATGTGCGTGTTTGGAGTTGTGCTGCTCTTTTGCAGTGCGTCAGCTCCTGCCAGCTGCCCCAGGATGTGGCCTGTCACTTCACATAGCCACTGATGAGCCACACAAGTGTCAGGAAAGGTGAAGATGGAGATAACACCATCTATCTCTCTCTCTCTCTCTCTCTGTCTCTCTCTCTCTCTCTCTCTCTCTCACACACACACACACACACACACACACACACACACACACACACACACACACACACACACACACACACACACACACACACACACACACACACACACACACACACACACACACACACACACACACACACACACACACACACACACACACACACAGTGTGAGATAGAGATAGGTGAGGATACAGTCAGGCAGTACTGCCTACATGTGAAGTAAAGATGTTCAAATCATTAATCTTCATTTTGAAGATTTTCACAATGACGCAATCAAGTCTCCCTTATACCCCACAGAAAGTCAGAATGAACAGGAAGAGTCAGAATGAGCAGGAAGGGTCAGAACAAGCAATAAGAGTCTGGACAAGCTGTAAGAGTCAGAACGATCAGGAAGAGTCAGAATGAGCAGGAATAGTCAGAACGAGCAATAAGAGTCAAAACGAGCAGGTAGTGTGAGAACAAGCATGAAGAGTCAGAACGATCAGGAAGAGTCAGAACGAGCAGGAAGAGTCAGAACGAGCAATAAGAGTCAGAACGAGCAGAAAGAGTCAATACAGTACAACCAAACAGAAGCTGCAACTGTTTCTGATCAATGATATCAGACTATTTGCTGATATCAGATTGAAAACCACCTGATAGGACCCACTGGGAAGAAGTCCACATGTATCTCATTTGCTAAGTCATTCGCAATGCTTGTATAGTATCAGTGAAAGAAGACTCAGACACACACAGTGCACTCACCTCTGTCTTTTCTCCTTTCTTCTCTTAACCTACTGAACAATGAAGCATAGCTGTTGTCAAGTGCCAGGCTATTACCCATAGCAGCAGTATAGTGCCTGTGGCTCTGTGAAGCACCACACTCTGTGGAGCAACACACTGAGGTCATAGTCCTTTTTGCTGTGATTTGATGGACAGGCATGACAAGACTGTGCTTCTGACTCTGATCCTATCCAGTTGCAGCAATCAATGTTTGCAATATGCATGTAATTGAAATAGGTGACCAGTGAGGTGTCAGGAACCAAATTCACCATTCAATGTGACAGCCCCAACAACATCATCCCGAGGCCACAACTAATGATTATTACCCTGCACGGCAGAGTAGGGTGGAGACGACACATGGTATGTTTTACAGTGTTAAGCTGGGGTATGCCTACCTGCTGAGAACTGTACACTTGTCACAGTGAAATATGAATCTACCAAGTTTATGCTGAATCCTTAGCCTGGCATAGTCAGACTAATACTCAAATGTGTATTTGTCTGGGAACTCTCGGCTCATTTTCAACGGACACAGACCCCAATGCCTCTGGAAATGCTCGTTCATTAGCGGCAGCCATTTTGGCTGTTTACAAAAGTAGCTTCCATCTGCGTCATGGTGTAAACCCCGCCCATTATCAAATAATCAGTTCTGATTCAACAGGCAATATTTCTGCCGGAGGGAAATCACTTGCCATTGGAGGGGACGTAGTCTGGCAGAACAACTTAAATGAGCTCCCAGAATTCGTCTGGGTCCAAAGCAACTGAATCCTGGTCAGTTTGTCTGGGACAGTGTGTTTGATAGAGAGAGAGAGAGAGAGAGAGAGAGAGAGAGAGAGAGAGAGAGAGAGCGAGCAGGGCAAAGGGGGCTGCACACTGCTCTACAAATAAGCAACTGAGTGAAAAAAACACCACGTCTTGTAACATTGTGTAAAAATATTTCTATTATTATGATACTGGTGGCATAAATATAGAACATAGACTATGATGTAAATATAGTAGCCTATATACAAGGTGAAAAGGGTATGCAACGCCCCTCCAATGCTTTTCACTATCATTTTTGCTGCAAAGTACCAAAATAGAGTGAAAATAGCCAGAGATGGACGCATTCACACTGGTGACGCTGGAACTGGACGTTTGGCAGTTTTCATGATAAATGGGCGAAACGATTAATCAATTATCATTTAGATCTACATCACTCCACTTTCTTTTAACCATATTTACAGGTGTGTGGAATATCTCGTAACTCTCGCTATTGTGTGGACATACAAAACCAATGTTTTGTCAATGGCGACCTACCTCGATGATTGTAGGTGACTTGGGACAAAAGCGTCAGCAGAATGAATGTAATGTAAAAAGAAGTAAAACAAAAATAAATAAAACATAAGCCAAACCTTTCATTTAGTTTCTGCATTTGCTTGGTTCTATTTTATATTGTAGCAAAGTGAATATCTTTGGATTTTCACTATTTTCAGATAATTTATAGGCAAAAAGATTAATCACAATTGAAAGCCTAACAACTGATAAAAGCAATAATAATAACAATAATAATCATAATCATAATACTTATTTAATCAATCAATTCATCAATAAACCATTTCATTGTGTTCAATATATTAATGCATGTAAAGTAATGAGTAAATGTATGATGTATGACTGTGGGATAAACTCTTAGTAAACCAATACCAGCCACTGAATGCCTCTTATCACGCACCCATAACCACGCACAACATACAGTACATGTTCTCAAGGGTGAGCTCTTACTATATGAACTTGATCTATAGGACAATAATATACATGTTTTCATCAAATTACCAACCTATGTCTATAACATGCAGTCCGAGGGGCTGGGAGCGACCCACAGACCCTGATGTAATTACACACTATGCCTTTTCCCGGCCCACATACCACTCTGTCCCAATTCCCTGTTTGGAAATCAGGGCTATGTTGGTGACAAGTTACAGTACACATGCCCCAGTTAACCTTTGATGTAAACATGTTCTTTTCTGAAGCAATGATATGAAGCCCAAAACCACGAGGGGCTAGAGTATATCCCTGCAAATCGTACGGCTTCAAAGTCCTGTCTCTAATTTGAACCTTTTGTGCCACTTAAAAAGTCCATGGACTAATTTGACTCTGGCATGTAACAACCGTTCAGTGGAATGTTTGTGTGTCGTGTGTGAGTGAGTGTGTGACCACAAGTCTACCTGCTTTGATCATGGCACTGGAAGATTATGACAATACATGCGCACGTGCACACGCACACTTATTTGAGAATAATCAAAACTACATGCAGCACCACGTCTGAATCACTGCAAGGATGGTAGACTAAGACACATGAAAAATGACAGTTCCCATACTGCATACTTACAGTGGAATTTTAAATAATGGCATTGAGAAGGTATGGATCATTTTAAATGTAATGGTTTAAAACTCTGCAGGACAAATATGAAGTGTTTTGCGAGTACATTTAACACCATCACCAAGGGGACTAGCTTTATCAAAGTGACAGAACAGCATCAGTAAATACATGGGCCAGATAAAAAGGAATAACTGCATAACATCTTAACAATTTATGAATGTACAAATGCTTTTCATAGCACATGATGCCCACATTTACCTGTTTGTATTCACAGTATGTCTTTGTATGTCATCATGAGAATCATCCATATGTAATGAAAAACAAACAAAAAAAACCAGAACAAAAGCTGCCAAAATGTTTCACTCTTGTCAACACACACACACACACACACACCCACACACACACACACACACACACACACACACACACACACACACACACACACACACACACACACACACACACACACATCTTACACACACATCTTACATTCCTCTCATGTCACAAATGACATGGGGAAATCCTGCCCTGCCTATCTGTCTCCAGAGTCGATAGGCGGGCGTTTCATTCTCGCCAACTGCGGCCGCGACGGGCATGACATCAGCGAGAGAGGGAGAAACAGCTCCCCTGGGGACCGATGATTAATTAACATGGCTTCAGCCGGCAGTGCTGCACAGGATGTGATCTAATTGACAGTGGGTAATTATGTAATGGCCTCGCCTTGTAAAAGGAGATGAGCTGGAAGTACTGTGACCAAGAGTGAAAATGCAGAAACACCATTCATGCTGGAAAAACTCTTGTGCGCACACACACATACACATTCACAGACAAACTAACGAGTTAGTTTTCTCGTCGCTTCCCTCTCCCAACACTGACCCTAACCCATCGAGGGGGTGGTGGAGGTAGTCATCCCTCACTCTGCTTGCTTGGACCTTTGATCTGGCGTTAGTGTCGTCATTATCTGGGAGTCGGGCACCACTTCACATCCCACTCATTGGAAAAAGGAAACGTGACTAAGATTTTGTATGAGAAGTGGGGGGGTGCTTTGCATGCAAGTGGAGGCCTGTGATTGGGTGAGTGTGGAAGGAACAAATCACAAAAGCTGCCGCTAGTAACAACGTGGCACAGACGAACACCTTCATCAACAATAACAGAGAAAGAGTTGAGCTTTCTCAAATATTAGTAGTTATACAGATATAACTAGAGAGCCTCACCCTTTTGCTTATTTTGACAGAGTGATGATGCTAATCAGGCAGTGGCTCACTGCACTGTGCCTCAACTGGTTAAGTGTCAGCGAAGCGTAACGTAATCCACACTCACTCTGTGTAGTGAGTGGATTGTGGTGGCAAGTCCATAATGCTAATAAGTAAATTAATTGTGATTAGTGAGTCACGGCTGCATGTGTTAGCGTGCTAGCCTGGTGGACCAGTGCTGGATCACTGGCTCAGTCATTAGCATCCTGCTCATGTTAGTGGTTATATATTGTACATATCAGTTCTGACATTCATTCACCCTGCCCACACGCGCGCACACACGCACTCAGGCACGCCACACGCACACACACACACACACAGAAGCATTGGCCAGCCTGTTGTGTCTGCTCATTTGGCCAAATTGAAAGTCTGTGGTGCGTGCAGGTGGCCGTTTGAAGTCCGCCCTCTAACACTGTGGCATTAGATTTGTGATAGCACCATTGCAGCAATGTGCATGTAAGCAAACGCACTCACTGAAGAGACGTGCATGAAAATACAGCTCCCAGGTAACAGGGTTGCAAACCTGAAATGAAACGACTGTATTCCCAGGCTCTGTTCGTCATGGAACCCAGTGCTGACATGAGTTCCTGTTGTACACTCCCCCTCGCTCCCCTCCATCTCAAGGATAGTGAGTAATTAGAAGCAGATGGAGCTGAGACTAGAATAGTCAGACTGTTATTTTAGCCCTCTGCACAGCCACTTTTATGCCCTCTCTTTTCCTCTCAGGCCTGTATTCCATATTCAGACACTAATTCCTGACCTTAACACAACATGGCAGCCTTAATATTTGAATAAGTTACAGTGATCACTACAAGTTGAGGTACTTCTTGTTTTCAAAACACCCTGAAGGATTTTTAACTGGGGCTGCAGTAGGTAGCCACTATTGTAGGAAAGGGAGTTACATCAGGGGAAACAGGAACAGTTGCATTCATTAGGTCACTCCTTGTGTTCAAGCCTACATCCCATTCTGACATCAAAGGGTTCCCAAAAACCACCGACACTGGATCAGCTTTTCATTCATTTCCTCCAACGTCAAGATTAAGATCAAAGGTGCCTCTAATCTGATTCCAGGTGAGCCCCTAATGGCAACTTTAACTTTACCTTCCTCATCGTGGATTTAGTGATGCTGTAACTACAGTGCCAAACTACAACAACACAAAATGCTACAAAATACTATTTCTAACGTCAGCTGACGGGTCAGAATGAACACCAGATTGTTACACACAGTTACATAGTTAATGTTAGTTATTTTCCTGTGGGTAAAAGAACATTTACTCACTTCTTAGTTTTACTTCTGAATTTGCTTGAA